>NW_025901305.1:0-17620 GCF_022539505.1 Lolium rigidum
GTAATTTGTTCACCCAACATGCTATTTATCTTATTGGAGAGACACCACTAGTGAACTGTGGACCCTGGTCCATTCTTTTACATCTGAAATACAATCTACTGCAATCACTGTTCTCTGTTGTTCTTTGCAAACAAACATCATTCTCCACACCATACGTTTAATCCTTTGTTTACAGCAAGCCGGTGAGATTGACAACCTCATTTGTTAAGTTGGGGCAAAGTATTTTGATTGTGTTGTGCAGGTTCCACGTTGGCGCCGGAATCCCTGGTGTTGCGCCGCACTACACTCCTCCACCAACAACCTTCACGTGGCCTTCATCTCCTACTGGTTCGATAACCTTGGTTTCTTTCTGAAGGAAAACTTGCTGACGTACGCATCACACCTTCCTCTTGGGGTTCCCAACGGACGTGTGCTTCACGCGTCATGAAGCTCTTTTTCTGGCGCCGTTGCCGGGGAGATCAAGACACGCTGCAAGGGGAGTCTCCCACATCCAATCTCTTTACTTTGTTTATTGTCTTGCTTTACTTTATTTTATTTTATGTTTTGTTTGCTTTCCTTATATCAAAAACAAAAAAAAATAGTTACTTGCATTTACTTTATTTTATTTTCGGTCTTGTTTGCTTTCTTTATATCAAAAACACAAAAAAATTAGTTACTTGCATTTACTTTATTTACCTTTGTTTATTTCATCATGCTTCGTCCTAAGTTCGTTTTGAAAGATATACAAGTAGGGCGTGGGTCTATCATTGGAAGAGATAATATAGAAGAATTTTTCACTCATGTTAGTACGGTGAAAGATTTTGAAGATAGATCCTTGGTAGAACTTGCTCCTACTTATGAAATTGCTACTGCCTCTTTAGTGCACATGTTGGAAGCTAGATTTGTTAATCTTAATCCTATAATGCAACATATGTTTCTTACACTCTCTGATATGAAAGAAGGAGAGAAGAAAGATTTTATTTTAGAAACCCTTCTTAAACAATTTGGTGATGTAGCTAGAGAGGCTAGAAAAGTCTTTATTCAATATAAGTTGCTTGGCTTTTATACCAATTTTGCAAACATCCTTGAAAAGATAGAAAACGATAGGCTAAGGTACACTAATAAAACCAATTGTGAGGGGGATACTAAAGTACCAATACCTTATAAGCTCATAGGAATGCATGAGGCATTAGAAAAGAATTTTGATTAGATTGTTACTGAAAATTTATTTGAGGAGGATAGTAAGCCTAAAAGTAATGAAAGAGGAGCCTCTGAAACTTACATAGATAAGATACAATGCATCGTTGAGAAAACCCCCAACTCTGATAATGATGATGTTACTTGATTTACACTTTCTGCGCCTAGCTGAAAGGCGTTAAAGAAAAGCGCTTATGGGAGACAACCCATTGTTTTATTTCTGCAATTTTTGTTTTATATTTGTGTCTTGGAAGTTGTTACTACTGTAGCAACCTCTCCTTATATTTATTTTATTGCATTGTTGTGCCAAGTAAAGTCTTTGATAGTAAGGTTGATACTAGATTTGGATTTCTGCGCAGAAACATATTTCTAGCTGTCACAAATTTGAGTAGAACTCTCCGTAGGAAACTCAGAAAAATCTACGAAAAATCAAGAGTGATCCTCAGATATATACGCAATTTTCTTTCAATTTTAGCTTCTTCATCTGTGTAACATCCCAACCTTGTTTATCTAAATAAAGGAGTGATCATGTGCATTTCATGCATTTAGTTTGCATTTGAGCAAAATTTGCATCTCAATTTTCCAATTATGCAAATCCCTCTCTATTTCTTCCTCCTCCAAATCTTGCAAGTTCTTAAAAATAGACAACATGGCATTGTTGTTATTCAATGAGCCATGTGTTTTTATTATTCTTTGGCAAAAATTTGAGTTCAAACAAAATTCAAAACAGATTTGAAAATAGGTTTTTGAAAAGAGAAAATAAAACTAGAAAAAAAGGAAAAGGAGAGAGAACTCTCTTCCCTCTCCCTTGGGCTCAGCCCATCTCTTTTCTCTCCTTCCCTCTCTCTGGCCGCAACCCAAAACGGCCTAGTTGTCCCAGCAGCTCAACCCACATAAGCCCAATCGTTTTACAGGGGGGTTTTCGCAGAACCGTCGTCGTCCCCCGCGCCTCAAGCAGCTCGGTGGCCAGGCGCCGGCCGCCCGATCTCTGGCCGTGCCAAGATCGCCGCCGCCGCCCCCCGGCGGCTATAACTAGCTCCGCCGGCCGCTGCCCCCCGGCGTCTATAACAAGCTCCGTCGGCCGCCGCCCGAACCCTAACCCCCATTTCCCCTCTTTCCCCACTCTCTCCCACGAAGAAATCCCCAAACCCTACCCTACTGCCGCCCCGGCGGCCGCCGATTCGCCGCCGGCGAGGCCCCCCGGCCGTCGCCGACCCCTTCAATGGACTCGCAGTGAGCTCCTCGTATTTCCCGTGCCCTCGCCCTGCTCCCCCCTCGCCATGTATCGCCGAGGCACCGTGGCACCCGGCCCGGCCTCCGCCGCTCCTCGTCGCCGGCCGTGCTCCGACGACCAAAGGCGGGCGGCGTCGCCACCAAACGCCTCAGTGTGTTGAGGCGCTTCGATTCCCCCTCACGCGCGCCCCAGGAGCCCTCCCAATTGCCGGATTGAGCTCAGCCCGAGCTCAATTTCGAGCTCATGGCCAGCTGACGTCAGCATGACATCACGCTGACGCCATAATTGCTTTTTTCTTTTCGAAAAGTCGTGTCCCCAGTTAGTTTGACTCATGGAATAGGCAAAGTAAGGGAAAGGTTTTGTTCGACCACCCTCTGCCGGCACGCCAAGGAAGCATGTAAATGACGGCGCTAAGAGTCAGTCGGCGCGTGTGGGTAAATTTGTACACCCCTGCAGGGTAAATCTTTTCGAAAAGTCGTGTCCACAGTTAAGGACGACTTGGGAAAGAACGTGATGATCATAGACAACTTGAACCTAATCGTAAAACTTGATTTCTATGTGTGAATAAGGATCCCCTCTCAGGGTGTCGAGGGGGTGATCCTAGGTTATAGGTTCAGGTGATGATGAAGATTCGGTGGATTCAACATGATTATCTTAGAGCTAGAGTTGATATCGCTCTCTTATCCCTTTTGGAAATGGTCTGAATAGACGAGCCTCTGCTCCCTCCTGTTTACAAAGGAAAACTGGCTTTCTGCAAAATAAGCTCCACATAAAGCCTCGCATACCCGCTTTGCTAACAGGTTGTACTAAGTCTTGCTGAGTCCCTGTACTCGGTCTTGCATGCTTTGTTTCAGACGAAGTCCTTCCAACTGATGGTGGCTTCTACCTTGACGTCGACGAGTAGTTCGGAGTTCCTCAGGCGGCAGCCTGAGACTTATGGGCTGGGACGTCGTCTTATGTTATGGCCTCTTAGTCCCTTTGCAGTCTTGTTATCTAGATAACATAATTTTCTTTCCGTTGCTTGTTGAATTGTGGTCAGTGACCTCTGCGTGTAATAAATTTGGATCTTAACTCTGCTAAGAGTTGTAATATATTTGCTTGGAGTCGTAGAGTCACTGTTGCATTACTGATTCTCACCCTGTAGGCCCTAGAGATCTAGGTTAGGCTTATGCCAGATGTGATATCTGGGTTTGTCTAGCCCCGACCTCCGGGGTCGCAACAGGTTTTGGTATCAGAGCAGGACTGCCTATAGAAAACCCTTTCGACTGGTCGATGTTGAGTCTAGTAGTTGTGAAAACTATTTGAAACCTAAAAGTATTTGCAAAAACATCTGAATAGGATTCTTTTTACTCCTTATCTGGTGTCACTCTAATGCTGAGTCATCTTATCTTGTTTTGATTGAAAAAGGTTTTACCTCTACCCTGTTATTTCCGAACTTATAGGATCTACGGGTTTGGGTTGTTTTCTCTAGAAAGTACTCCGTACTTGGTTGCTTAACTCAGTGTTCCTGAAGTTACAACAGTTGATCTGAATCTTGTTCCTTCCATTCAGTCAATGTTATCATTCCGTTGAATTCTTTCCAAGGAATCTGTTTCTCGTGATCTTTGTCTTTCTCTTCAGGATGGCTGGTCGTGGTCGTGGTCGTAACCGACGTGGACAAAACAATGCTGAACAGGAACTGCCGCCACCTCCCACAATGGTGCAGGTTCTTAACAACATTGAGACCAACCGCCTGAGGAATGAACAACTCCTGGAGCGTGTAGCTCAAAACACAGAACATCGCCCGATAACTGTGTCACACTTGGGGACATCAACCGTGCACTACCTCCTGTCTTCACCCACCCCAAGGAGCCTCTTGATGCTGATGATTGGCTTCGCACCATCGAACGCAAGTTCAACACTCTTCATGTTCCACCAGGTGAACGCGTGAACTTCGCCACCTACCAGTTAGAAGGTGCAGCTGGTTCTTGGTGGGAATGTTTTCTGGCTCTTCAAGCGCCAGGACATGATGTTACCTGGGAGGAGTTCGTCACAGCTTTCCGTGCAGCCTATATCCCAAAGACTGTCATGGACATCAAAAGGAGGGAATTCCTGGATTTCAATCAGGGGAAGCTGGATGTGGAGACATATGGACGTGAGTTCACTCAGCTGTCTCGCTATGCACCCCGTGATGTGGTTGATGATGCTGACAAGCAGGATCTATTCCGCAAGGGGCTTAACCCCAAGCTTCGTTATGAGATGATGCCTTTCACCTTCCAGTCATTCCAAGACCTGCATAACCGTGCTCTTCTGATGGAGAATGGAAGGAAGGATATGGAAAAATCCAAGAAGCGTGAAGAAGGTGATTCTCGTGCATCTTCCTCTCACAACAAGAAGCGCCGAGTCTGGATCCCTTACAGTGCTGTACCTCATGCTCCCTATGCACCAAGGTCTTCTGGCAATAACTCAAAGCCACCCTCTGGTGGTTCGAGCTATCGTCCTCCCATGGGTACTGTGCCTAGTGGTGCTTGCTATTCCTGTGGTCAGCCAGGCCACTACTCAAAGGAGTGCCCCCATAAGTCTGCTGGACGTGGATATTCTCAGCCCAAGAAGGATGACAAATATTCCTCTCGTCGTGCTCGTCTAACCCATGTGTCTGCTGATGAGGCTGAAGAGGATCCAAGCGTCCTAATGGGTACGCTCTATATAAACTCAATCCTAGCTACAGTTCTGTTTGATTCCGGAGCATCGCATACATTAATATCTCAAGAGTTTGCACAAAAGCATGATATACCCTTCGAGACAATGCCCTCCCCTCTAGAGATCACAACTCCTGGTTCACATTGGCAAACCATTTGGATTACTCCTGAGGTTATAATCAGTATAGGGCATCTGTTGTTCCCCACCTCTCTCATTGCCCTCAAGTCCACTGACATTGATGTCATCTTGGGCATGGATTGGCTAATAAAGCATAAGGCTGTCATTGATTGTTCAGCCAGGTCTATCATACTGACCGATCTTTCCAGCAAAAGTATTCTATACTGGGCTCCATCCGCAATACCTCTGTCGGCAAGGTTTACTCCTGAAACCGAGTTGTATGCCGTTGAAGCCCTGCCTGCACCAGAAATCTCCGATGTCTGGGTGGTCTGTGACTTTACAGATGTCTTCCCTGAAGAGTTACTGATGGCGTGTAACTCACACGTTCGTTGGGAACCCCAAGAGGAAGGTATGATGCGCACAGCAGCAAGTTTTCCCTCAGAAAGAAACCAAGGTTTATCGAACCAGGAGGAGCCAAGAAGCACGTTGAAGGTTGATGGCGGCGGGATGTAGTGCGGCGCAACACCGGGGATTCCGGCGCCAACGTGGAACCTGCACAACACAACCAAAGTACTTTGCCCCAACGAAACAGAGTGAGGTTGTCAATCTCACCGGCTTGCTGTAACAAAGGGTTAACCGTATTGTGTGGAAGATGATTGTTTGCAAGAAAATAGTAAAACAAGTATTGCGAGCAGATTTGTATTTCAGGTATAAAAGAATGGACCGGGGTCCACAGTTCACTAGAGGTGTCTCTCCCATAAGATAAAAGCATGTTGGGTGAACAAATTACGGTCGGGCAATTGACAAATAGAGAGGGCATAACAATGCACATACATGTCATGATAAATATAGTGAGATTTAATTGGGCATTACGACAAAGTACATAGACCGCCATCCAAATGCATCTATGCCTAAAAAGTCCACCTTCAGGTTATCATCCGAACCCCTTCCAGTATTAAGTTGCAAAGCAACAGACAATTGCATTAAGTATGGTGCGTAATGTCATCAACAACTACATCCTTAGACATAGCATCAATGTTTTATCCCTAGTGGCAACAAAGCACATCCACAACCTTAGAACTTTCCGTCACTCGTCCCGGATATCAATGGAGGCATGAACCCACTATCGAGCATAAATACTCCCTCTTGGAGTTAAGAGCAAAAACTTGGCCGGAGCCTCTACTAATAACGGAGAGCATGCAAGATCATAAACAACACATAGGTAATAACTTGATAATTAACATAACATAGTATTCTCTATCCATCGGATCCCGACAAACACAACATATAGTATTACGGATAGATGATCTTGATCATGTTAGGCAGCTCACAAGATCCAACAATGAAGCACAATGAGGAGAAGACAACCATCTAGCTACTGCTATGGACCCATAGTCCAGGGGTGAACTACTCACTCATCACTCCCGGAGGCGACCATGGCGGTGAAGAGTCCTCCAGGAGATGAATCCCCTCTCCGGCAGGGTGCCGGAGGAGATCTCCAGAATCCCCCGAGATGGGATTGGCGGCGGCGGCGTCTCTGGAAGGTTTTCCGTATCGTGGCTCTCGGTACTGGGGGTTTCGCGACGGAGGATTTAAGTAGGCGAAAGGGCAACGCGGGGGGCCACACGAGGGCCCCACACCACAGGTCGGCGCGGCCAAGGGCCAGGCCGCACCGCCCTAGTGTGGCGGCGCCTCGTGGCCCCTCTTCGACTCCTCTTCGGTCTTCTGGAAGCTTCGTGGCAAAATAGGACCCTGGGCGTTGATTTCGTCCAATTCCGAGAATATTTCGTTACTAGGATTTCTGAAACCAAAACAGCAGAAAACGACAGAATCGGCTCTTCGGCATCTTGTTAATAGGTTAGTTCCAGAAAATGCACGAATATGACATAAAGTGTGCATAAAACATGTAGATATAATCAATAATGTGGCATGGAACATAAGAAATTATCGATACGTCGGAGACGTATCAGTTACCTGGCATGCCACCTGATCGAAGTGTGGACTTTGTCATTGAGTTGGTTTCCGGAACTGCCCCTGTTTCCCGGAGACCATATCGTATGCCTCCGGAAGAGTTGGTTGAACTGAAGAAGAAGTTAGAGGAGTTGGAAGAGAAGAACTTCATACAACCCAATACTTCTTCCTGGGGTTGCCCTGCCCTCTTTGTCAAGAAGAGAGATACCAACATTCCGCGGCTGGTTGTTGATTATCGTCCGCTCAACGCAGTGACCATCAAGAACAAATACCCTCTTCCTATAATCAATGATCTTTTTGATCAGTTGTCCGGTGCCATAGTCTTCTCAAAGATGGATTTGAGATCAGGGTACCATCAAATCAAAATCCGAAAGGAGGACATTCCAAAGACAGCGTTCACAACTCGTTATGGTCTTTACGAGTACACTGTCACTTTTATGCGGCTCATGAACTCTGTTTTCATGGAGTATCTCGACAAGTTCGTCGTGGTCTATATCGACAATATTCTGATCTACTCCAAAACCGAAGATGAACATGATGAACATCTTCGTCTGGTGCTAACCAAACTTCGTGAACACCGTCTCTATGCCAAGTTCTCCGAATGTGAGTTCTGGTTAAAAGAGCTCATCTTCCTTGGTCATGTTATCTCTGAAAAAGGTGCTGCAGTCATTCCAGATAAAGTTCAAGCGATTCTTGACTGGAAGACACCTAAGTCAGCTAAGGAGATTCGGAGTTTTCTCGGTCTGGCGGGTTATTACCGCCGATTCATTGAAAATTTCTCTAAGATTGCCAAGCCAATGATCGATCTTCTCAAGAAAGACAAGAAGTTCGAATGGTCAGAAAAGGCTGAAGAAAGTTTCCAGGTTTTGAAAACCAAGCCGACTACTACTCCTGTGCTCGTCCTTCCGGACACAAGCAAAGACTTTGTTGTCTATTGCGATGCCTCTCTCCAAGGGCTCGGATGTGTGTTGATGCAAGATGGCCATGTGGTGGCCTATGCCTCTCGACAGTTGAAACCACATGAGCTCAATTATCCTACTCATGATCTCGAGCTTGCAGCTGTGATCCATGCTCTTAAGCAATGACGACCTTACCTTTATGGTAATCGTTGCGAGTTATACTCGGATCATCAAAGTCTGAAGTATCTTTTCACCTAGCCGGATCTGAATATCAGACAGAGAAGATGGCTGGAAGTCATAAAAGATTATGACTTGGGTCTCAACTATAAACCCGGCAAAGCCAATGTCGTTGCTGATGCGCTAAGTCGGAAGTCCTATTGCAACAATCTGATGGTTAAGCAAGCGCAACCTTCTCTCTATGAGGAACTTGCAAAACTCAACCTTGAGATTGTTCCTAGTGGATTCCTTGCTAATCTAGAGGTGAAGCCCTCCCTTAAAGACCAGATCAATAAGGCTCAGAAACAAGATTCTGGCATTACCGAGATCAAGAAGAACATTGCTAGCGGAGTTGCTAAGTATTTCTCCATTGATGATCAAGGTACCGTTTATTTCGGTAAGCGTCTAGTCGTGCCGGATAAATCGGATCTCAAAGAGCTAATCCTTAAGGAAGCTCATGAATCACCCCTCTCCATCCATCCTGGTAGTACCAAAATGTATCGGGATCTCCGCCAAAGATTCTGGTGGTCTGGGATGAAGCAAGAGATCGCTAAGTTTGTTGCTGAATGCGACGTTTGTCGTCGCGTAAAAGCTGAACATCAAAGACCTGCTGGCACTCTCCAACCTCTATCAATTCCAGAGTGGAAATGGGATGAAATTGGCATGGATTTCATTACCGGTCTCCCCAAGACCAAAAATGGAAAAGATGCTATATGGGTAGTGGTTGACCGTCTATCCAAGGTTGCTCATTTCCTTCCTGTTCGGGAAGATATTCGTGCTAGTCAACTGGTCGATCTATACATATCTCGGATAGTCGCTCTTCATGGTGTTCCCAAGAAGATCATCTCTGATTGTGGAAGTTTGTTTACCTCCAAATTTTGGGAAAGTCTTCAGAAAGCTATGGGAACTCGTATTTCCTTCAGCACAGCCTATCATCCTCAAACCGGTGGTCAAACCGAAAGAGTGAATCAAATTCTTGAAGACATGCTCAGGGCCTGTGTTATATCCTTCGGTAAAGATTGGGAAAAGTGCCTTCCATTTGCCAAGTTCACCTATAACAACAGCTTCCAATCTAGCCTGGGCATGGCACCTTTTGGAGCTTTGTATGGCAGAAGGTGTAGAACTCCTTTGAACTGGTCCGAAACTGGAGAAAGAAAGTTCTTCGGACCAGATATAATCAACGAAGCAGAAGATCAAGTTCGCATCATTCGCGAGCGTTTAAAAACTGCTCAGTCACGTCAAAAGAGCTACTATGATTGTCATCATCAAGAAGTGAAGTATGAAATTGGTGATCAAGCTTATCTTCGGGTCACTCCTCTCAAGGGTGTCCATCGTTTCGGTATCAAAGGCAAACTAGCACCTCGCTATGTTGGTCCTTTCCGTGTCCTTGCCAAACGGAGTAACGTTTCTTACAAGTTGGAGTTACCTTCCAATTTTCCTGAAGTTCATGATGTCTTCCATGTGTCCCAACTCAAGCATTGCTTCAAAGATCCTATCCGTGGTGTTGATCACGAGACTCTTGACCTCCAAGAGGATCTAACTGATTGAGAACATCCTATTCGTATCCTTGATGAAGCCGAGCGTAAAAATCGACATCAGAGCATCAAGTTCCTGAAAGTTCAGTGGTCTAATCATTCTGAGCAAGAAGCAACCTGGGAACGAGAAGATCGTTTACGATCTGAGTACCCTTCCTTCTTTTCTAAAATCTAGGAATCTCGAGGACGAGATTCTTGTAAGGGGGGTAGAGTTGTAACATCCCAACCTTGTTTATCTAAATAAAGGAGTGATCATGTGCATTTCATGCATTTAGTTTGCATTTGAGCAAAATTTGCATCTCAATTTTCCAATTATGCAAATCCCTCTCTATTTCTTCCTCCTTCAAATCTTGCAAGTTCTTAAAAATAGACAACATGGCATTGTTGTTATTCAATGAGCCATGTGTTTTTATTATTCTTTGGCAAAAATTTGAGTTCAAACAAAATTCAAAACAGATTTGAAATTAGGTTTTTGAAAAGAGAAAATAAAACTAGAAAAAAAGGAAAAGGAGAGAGAACTCTCTTCCCTCTACCTTGGGCTCAGCCCATCTCTTTTCTCTCCTTCCCTCACTCTGGCCGCAACCCAAAACGGCCCAGTTGGCCCAACAGCTCAACCCACATAAGCCCAACCGTTTTGCAGGGGGTTTTTCGCAAAACCGTCGTCGTCCCCCGCGCCTCCAAGCAGCTCGGTGGCCAGGCGTCGGCCGCCCGATCTCTGGCTGTGCCAAGATCGCCGCCGCCGCCCCCCGGTGGCTATAACTAACTCCGCCGGCCGCCGCCCGAACCCTAACCCCCATTTCCCCTCTTTCCCCACTCTCTCCCGCGAAGAAATCCCCAAACCCTACCCTACTACCGCCCCGGTCGCCGCCGATTCGCCGCCGGCGAGGCCCCCCGGCCGTCGCCGACCCCTTCAACGGACTCGCAGTGAGCTCCTCGTCTTTCTCGTGCCCTCGCCCTGCTCCCCCTCACCCTGTATTGCCGAGGCACCGCGGGCACCCAACCCGGCCTCCACCGCTCCTCGTCGCCGGCCGTGCTCCGGCGACCAAAGGCGGGCGACGGCGCCACCAAACGCCTCAGCGCGTTGAGGCGCTTCGATTCCCCCTCACGCGCGCCCAGGAGCCCCCCCAATCGCCGGATTGAGCTCAGTCCGAGCTCAATTTCGAGCTCATGGCCAGCTGACGTCAGCATGACATCATGCTGACGCCATAATTGCTTTTTCTTTTATTTTGTGTTTATTTTCAGTAATTAATAAGTAATTCATATTAATTCAGAAAAATATAAAATTATATATCAAAATGTTCAGAAAAACATTTCCTAATTTTTTATCCATGTTTCATACATGTTTGAACCAATTAAATGTGAGCCTTAGTAGAAACCCTAAATCGACCCCTCTCTTATGTTGGGATCGATGCCGAACCCCTCTAAATTCCGTTGATGAACCTAGGGTTAACCGAATCCCTTTAATATGACATGTCATCATATTGCATGTGCATTGCATTATACCATGCCTTGATTGTGCCCTTTCATTTCCGGTGTTTGGTTCTTCTTCGATAGGGACCGAACGCGAACCTGAGATCAACGCCACCGAAGAGCAGCACCCGACCAACGAGGGACAAGGCAAGCCCTAACCTGGTTCATATATGGTTTCGAAATGCTTTACTTCTGATTCTTACATATTGCATCCGCTTCAAATATGTTTTATCGGCAGTTGTAGATATCCTATGTGTGCATATTCCATCCTTGTAGCCAGAGTTCCTGATCCACCGCTCCCAGCAAAACTAGGTTTGAGATTGTTCGCATCGCTAGAGCCGTATATGTGTTATGCTTAGCCATGCTTAGCTATTGAAGTCTGATCCATCCGGTTGATGAATCAGAGCTACGAATGAACCTAGTTTGTCAGGATGATGTGGTAAGATCAGAGATGATGTTAATAAATATTCTAAAGGCTTGGATGGGCCGCCACATGGGGATGTGGTGATTTGACTCGTTCTCGCCGACCTGAGGTTCTTGCCTTCGGAACCAAGACTGAGCGTACAGCCACACGGGGCCCATGGGAACCCCTTGGCCCGAACTTGCCTAGCTTACCCATGAGTCAATTAGTTTGCGAGTTCCATTTGCCATACGCATGGGGGAAAGGTGGAAAAGGTTTTCAAAGTGCATCATACAGGATGTGGCTAGGGTGAAGGATGCTGGAGGCATTGAACTGGATCCCCCGCACACAATGACCGGGACCGCCTCGGAGAATGGCTACCTACGATGACGGAGCTCCCCAGTTAGTTTGACTCATGGAATAGGCAAAGTAAGGGAAAGGTTTTGGTCGACCACCCTCTGTCGGCACGCCAAGGAAGCGTGTACATGACGGCGCTAAGAGTCGGTCGGTGCGTGTGGGTAAAGTTGTACACCCCTGCAGGGTAAATCTTTTCGAAAAGCCATGACCACGGTTAAGGACGACTTGGGAAAGAACGTGACGATCATAGACAACTTGAACCTAATCGTAAAACTTGATTTCTATGTGTGAATA
Organism: Lolium rigidum; assembly: GCF_022539505.1. Classification (NCBI taxonomy): domain Eukaryota; kingdom Viridiplantae; phylum Streptophyta; class Magnoliopsida; order Poales; family Poaceae; genus Lolium; species Lolium rigidum. The sequence goes on from NW_025901305.1 coordinate 12,349, forward strand.
AGGATCCCCTCTCAGGGTGTCGAGGGGGTGATCCTAGGTGATAGGTTTAGGTGATGATGAAGATTCGGTGGATTCAACATGATGATCTTAGAGCTAGAGTTGATATCGCTCTCTTATCCCTTTTGGAAATGGTCTGAATAGATGAGCCTCTGCTCCCTCCTGTTTACAAAGGGAAACTGGCTTTCTGCAAAATAAGCTCCACATAAAGCCTCGCATACCCGCTTTGCTAACAGGTTGTACTAAGTCTTGTTGAGTCCCTGTACTCAGCCTTGCATGCTTTGTTTCAGACGAAGTCCTTCCAACTGATGGTGGCTTCTACCTTGACGTCGACGAGTAGTTCGGAGTTCCTCAGGCGGCAGCCTGAGACTTATGGGCTGGGACATCGTCTTATGTTATGGCCTCTTAGGCCCTTTGCAGTCTTGTTATCTAGATAACATAATTTGCTTTCTGTTGCTTGTTGAATTGTGGTCAGTGACCTCTGCGTGTAATAAATTTGGATCTTAACTCTGCTAGGAGTTGTAATATATTTGCTTTGAGTCGTAGAGTCACTGTTGCGTTACCGATTCTCACCCTGTAGGCCCTAGAGATCTAGGTTAGGCTTATGCCAGATGTGATATCTGGGTTTGTCTAGCCCCGACCTCCGGGGTCGCGACAATCTGAGCATGTTAAGTGCCTCAAAAAAATTCTTCTTTACGGACTATTCTGTTTTGACAGATTCTGCCTTTTATTTCACATTGCCTCTTTTACTATGTTGAATGGATTTCTTTGTTCCATTAACTTCCAGTAGCTTTGAGGAATGTCCAGAAGTGTTAAGAATGATTGTGTCCTCTCTGAACATGTGAATTTTTGATTATGCACTAAACCTCTAATGAGTTTGTTTTGAGTTTGGTGTGGAGGAAGTTTTCAAGGGTCAAGAGAGGAGGATGATATAATATGATCAAGAAGAGTGAAAAGTCTAAGCTTGGGGATGCCCCCGTGGTTCATCCCTGCATATTTCAAGAAGACTCAAGCATCTAAGCTTGGGGATGCCCAAGGCATCCCCTTCTTCATCGACAACTTATCAGGTCACCTCTAGTGAAACTATATTTTTATTCTGTCACATCTTATGTGCTTTACTTGGAGCGTTTGTATGTTTTTATTTTTGTTTGAATAAACTCAGATCCTAGCATTCCTTGTGTGGGAGAAAGACACGCTCCGCTGTTTCATATGAACACTGGTGTTCTTAGCTTTACTTTTAATGTTCATGGCGAAGGTTGAAAACCGCTTCGTTCATTGCTATTTGGTTGGAAACAGAAAATGCTTCATGTGTTAATTGGTATATTGTCTTGAATAATTTGATATTTGGCAATTGTTTTGAGTTCTCAAATAGATCATGTTTAAGCTCTTGCATCATGTAGTTTAAACCTATTAATGAAGAACTACCGTAGAGCTTGTTGAAATTTGGTTTGCATGATTGGTCTCTCTAAAAGTCTAGATATTTTCTGGTAAAGGTGTTTGAACAACAAGGAGACAGTGTAGAGTCTTATAATTCTTGCAATATGTTCTTATGTAAGTTTTGTTGTACCGGTTCATACTTGTGTTTGCTTCAAACAACCTTGCTAGCCAAAGCCTTGTACTGAGAGGAATTCTTCTCGTGCATCCAAAACCTTCTACTAAGAATCTATTGCTTTATGAGTTAACTCTTATGCAAGACTTATTGATGCCTGTCTTGAAAGTACTATTCATGAAAATTCTTTGCTATATGATTTAGTTGTTTAGTCATTATCTTTACCATTGCTTTGAATCACTTCATTCATCTCATATGCTTTACAATAGTATTGATCAAGATTATGATAGTAGCATGTCACTTCAGAAATTATCCTTCTTATCGTTTACCTACTCGGGGGCGAGTAGGAACTAAGCTTGGGGATGCTTGATACGTCTCAAACGTATCTATAATTTCTTATGTTCGATGCTAGTTATATGACAATACTCACATGTTTTATATACACTTTATATCATTTTGATGCATTTTCTGACACTAACCTATTAACAAGATGCCGAAGCGCTAGTTCCTGTTTTCTGCTGTTTTTGGTTTCAGAAATCTTACACAGGAAATATTCTTGGAATTGGACGAAACAAAAGCCCACGGTCTTATTTTCCACGGAGCTTTCCAGAACACCGAAGGAGAGACGGAGAGGGGCCAAGGTGGCCCCACACCCTAGGGCGGCGCGGCCTGGATGGGGGGCGCGTCGGCCTGTGGGGTGGGCCCCTCGGCCGCCTCCCGACTCTGCCCCTTTGCCTATTTATTCTCTCCGTCGCGAAAGCCCTAGTACCGAGAGCCACGATACGAGAAAAGCTACTGTGACGCCGCCGCCAATCCCATCTCGGGGGATTCTGGAGATCGCCTCCGGCACCCTGCCGGAGAGGGGAATCATCACCGGAGGGCTCTACATCATCATGCCCGCCTCCGGATTGATGCGTGATTAGTTCATCCTTGGACTATGGGTCCATAGCAGTAGCTAGATGGTTGTCTTCTCCTCTTGTGCTATCATGTTTAGATCTTGTGAGCTGCCTATCATGATCAAGATCGTCTATTTGTAATGCTACATGTTGTGTTTGTTGGGATCCGATGAATATGGAATACTATGTCAAGTTGATTAATTGATCTATCATATATGTTTTGTTTATGATCTTGCATGTTCTCCGTTGCTAGTAGAGGCTCTGGCCAATTTGATACTTGTGACTCCAAGAGGGAGTATTTATGCTCGATAGTGGGTTCATGCCTCCATTGAATCGCGGGACGAGTGACGGAAAGTTCTAAGGTTGTGGATGTGCTTGTTGCCACTAGGGATAAAATATCAATGCTTTGTCTAAGGATATTTGTGTTGATTACATTACGCACCATACTTAATGCAATTGTCCGTTGTTTGCAACTTAATACTTGGAAGGGGTGCGGATGCTAACCCGAAGGTGGACTTTTTAGGCATAGATGCATGCTGGATAGCGGTCTATGTACTTTGTCGTAATGCCCTAAGTAAAACTCATAGTAGTCATCATGATATGTATGTGCATTGTTATGCCCTCTCTATTTGTTAATTGCCCAACTGTAATTTGTTCACCCAACATGCTATTTATCTTATTGGAGAGACACCACTAGTGAACTGTGGAACCCGGTCCATTCTTTTACATCTGAAATACAATCTACTGCAATCAATGTTCTCTGTTCTTCTTTGCAAACAAACATCATTCTCCACACCATACGTTTAATCCTTTGTTTACAGCAAGCCGGTGAGATTGACAACCTCACTGTTAAGTTGAGGCAAAGTATTTTGATTGTGTTGTGCAGGTTCCACGTTGGCGCCGGAATCCCTGGTGTTGCGCCGCACTACACTCCTCCACCAACAACCTTCACGTGGCCTTCATCTCCTACTGGTTCGATAACCTTGGTTTCTTTCTGAGGGAAAACTTGCTGCTGTACGCATCACACCTTCCTCTTGGGGTTCCCAATGGACGTGTGCTTCACGCGTCATCACTCATCTTCAATTTCATCTTGGCGGATCAAGGCCTTTCGATAAAGCCTACACACTTGTTGACCCATGTTGCTCCTGACCACCAGCTCGTGCATGGCCGCTTGTGTGCTGGTGGACAAGCATTTGCAAGATCTCGGTATTGTGGTACTCTTCGATCGCGTCTAGTGGCATTTATCAACCATATGATTGTGTGTTGTCTCCTGGTGTCGGTAGACATGCTTGTACACCCCCTAGAAATATTCAACTGATTAGGTCGGCATCACATTCCTTTCTGATTCGTTGTAAGGTGTTATAACGATAATTAATTTTTCCACATATAATTTTTTTTATCCCAATTGGGTTTTGTGTTTATTAAAAGGTGGTGCAATGGGTTGGAAAGTTCTCCATGCTTTTGTATGAGTTCAAAGTTAAACATCGTGACATATTGTACAAAAGAAGGATGGATATATTGTTGTTCAGCAAAAACAAAAGGTGGGCATTTGAGTCAAAATGTCTGTTATCGAACATGGTTTAGTTCCAAGCTAACCAGTACTATGAAGCTCTATTGTGAGACAATGGTTGCAACACAATTCAGCTACGGAATTAAGGTCCCACCAGTTAACCAAACATATATAGTGCCATCTAATTCGAGAATGAGTGATGCGTGCAAATACACACGGACCTAAACATGTCAGATCTATTGATGAACTTCACCACATGCAAATCATATGAACAACATTGGAATTCTATAGGTGTTAAATGCTTAAATTTTGACTATATTATTGATTCTGGTGCAAGTGAAAGACTGAAGGAAATATGCTAGAGACGATAATAAGTTGTATTATTATGTATTTCTAGATTCATGATAATTTCATATTCTATGTTGTAATTGTATTAATCCCCGAATATGTGATTCGGGGGAAACCTAATTGCATGTGTGGTAATATAAACACCGAAAGAGATCCCTAGTCTCGACTCTAAGACTAGTTCATATAAACCTAATTTCATGTGTGGTAATATAAACACCAAAAGAGATCCCTAGTCTCGACTCTAAGACTAGTTCATATATTATTAATCCTCATATTTTCCGTACCATGGACAAAAGTGTTGGAGATATGCCCGAGAGGCAATAATAAAGTAGTTATTGTTATATCTTAGTGTTCATGATAAATGTTTACATCCCATGCTATAATTGTATTAAGTGGAAACATTGATACATGTGTGTTGTGTAAACAACCAGAGTCCCTAGTAAGCCTCTTGTTAAACTAGCTTGTTGATTAATAGATGACCATGGTTTCCTAATCATGAATATTGGATGATGTTAATAACAAGGTTATGTCATTAGGAGAATGATATATGGACATACACCCATAATAAGCGTAGAATAAGATCAACTCATTAAGTTTGTCTTGCTATAAGCTTTCGATACATTAGGAGAATGATACATGTTTGTCTTGGGTTTGGGTGATCTCCGCGCGAAAGCACTGCATCCACTTCGGTTGGTGCCGGCGATGTCGGTGTCCTTAGATGTCGCTCCCCTCGTTGGAGGCATTGTCGAGGAGCTCCTTCACCTCCCTTGTCGTGTGAAGCCTCAGACTCTCCGGGTGAAAACCTGAGCTTTGGCTTTCGCTAGAGCGGGCATCGGCGGCGCCATCGTCGTCTTCCCCTTGGGGGCGTGTCAACACCCGGATTTTTAAGTCCAGATGCCTATTATGTCATACATCGCAATCCCAGGAATATTGTTGTTGCGAGGCATAATAGTTAAGTATCACAGTCACCAT
>NW_025901306.1:0-63643 GCF_022539505.1 Lolium rigidum
TTATTAATAACATCCAATGTTCATGATTATGAAACTAATCATCCATTAATCAACAAGCTAGTTAAGAGGCATACTAGGGACTCTTTGTTGTTTACATATCACACATGTATCAATGTTTCGGTTAATACAATTATAGCATGGTATATAAACATTTATCATAAACATAAAGATATATAATAACCTCTTTTATTATTGCCTCTTGGGCATATCTCCAACATGTACTTTAGTTTTTATTTATGGATGACACTCCTCCCAACCTTTTGCTTACACAAGCCATGGCTAACCGAATCCTCGGGTGCCTTCCAACATTCACATACCATGAAGGAGTGTCTATTTGCAAAATTAAGTTGCTTACTGATGAATCAGGGCAAAACATGTGAAGAGAATTCTTAATGAAAGTTAATTAATTGAGGCTGGGAACCCCGCTGCCAGCTCTTTTTGCAAAATTATTGGATAAGCGGATGAAGCCACTAGTCCATTGGTGAAAGCCCCAACAAGATTGAAAGATAAAACACCACATACTTCCTCATGAGCTATAAAACATTGACACAAATAAGAGATAATAACTTTTGAATTGTTTAAAGGTAGCACATGAAGTATTTACTTGGAATGGCAGAAAATACCACATAGTAGGTAGGTATGGTGGACACACATGGCATAGGTTTTGGCTCAAGGTTTTGGATGCACGAGAAGCATTCCCTCTCAGTACAAGGCTTTGGCTAGCAAGGTTGTTTGAAGCAAACACAAGTATAAACCGGTACAGCAAAACTTACATAAGAACATATTGCAAGCATTATAAGACTCTACACTGTCTTCCTTGTTGCTCAAACACTTTTACCAGAAAATATCTAGACCTTAGAGAGACCAATCATGCAAACCAGTTTCAACAAGCTCTACGGTATTTCTCCACTAATAGGTTTAAACTACATGGTGCAAGAGATTACTCATGATCTACTTGAGAGCTCAAAACAATTGCCAAGTATCAAAATATCCAAGACAATATGAGGCATTTTCTGTTTCCAACCAAACAACAATGAGTGCAATAGCTTCCAACTTTTGTCATTGAACATTAAAAGTAAGAGCGAAGAACAAGAGTGTTCATATGAAAAAGCGGAGCGTGTCTCTCTCCCACACAAGGATTGCTAGGATCCGAATTTATTCAAACATAAACAAAAATAAAAACACACAGACCCTCCAAGTAAAGAACATAAGATGTGACCGAATAAAAATATAGTTTCAATAGAAGAAACCTGATAAGTTGATGAAGAAGGGGATGCCTTGGGCATCCCCAAGCTTAGACGCTTGAGTCTTCTTGAAATATGCAGGGATGAACCACGGGGGCATCCCCAAGCTTAGACTTTTCACTCTTCTTGATCATATATCATCCTCCTCTCTTGACCCTTGAAAACTTCCTTCACACCAAACTTCTCATAAACTTCATTAGAGGGGTTAGTACTCAAAAAACTTTAATCCACTTTAGCCCTGTAGTGACACATTGCAAGTACTCAATAAAACATTAGCTACAGCTCTCCACGTCTAGAAAGCCTTGCTTAAAGTCCACAAGAGACAATGCAAAAACAGAGACAGAATCTGTCAAAACAGAACAGCCAGTAAACACGAATTTTTAAGAGGTACTTCCGTTGCTCAAATCAGAAAACTCAAAACTAATGAAAGTTGCGTACATATCTGAGGATCACTCGCGTAAATTGGCAGATTTTTCTGAGTTACCTACAGAGAATCATACCCAGATTCGTGACAGCAAGAAATCTGTTTTCTCATTAGAAGGTTGGCATGGGTAGCTAATCCATTCTTCCTCCTTTTGTTCATCACTCTCCTCTTCTTTTTCATCCAATGAGCTTTCAGGTTCATCAATTTCCTCCTCTTTTTCATCCAGTGAGCTTTCGTGTTCATCAATTTCTTCTTCCACTCGGTTCCTGCAAATTGTGAGTGCATTCTTGTGCATTAATGAGTCTCTCTTTATAATCAATGATATAAGGATTATCACTGTAGCTTTCTATGCAAAAATTAAGAATAGAAGAGACATAATCTTTAAGGTCCTTACAAACAACACAAGTTTCATAATTTTTAGACATGAATGATTCTATCTCAGCGGCTCCCATAAACAAAACAAATTGTTCTACTTCTTCGAACCCAAAATGAATATAGCTATTCCAATTATAGTTCTTAATTAACACTTCCTCACTAAAGCCACATTGAAATTTAAGATGTTTAGTATCCTGTTTAGAGCAACAGTTTATATCATGGCGTTTAAGCAAGATTTTAGCAATTTTTTTCAGTTTTTCTGTCACAACACTCATAACTTTACCCGTTCTTGATTCTCTATAATTATTATATAATTCAATAAGCTCCAAATAGGTTGTAGGTTCTCCCATAGCAACAGTTTTAAATTTTTCGGTTTTTCAAATTTTTATGGATTTTCGGGTATATTGGGAAAATAAAACAAGATAAAATAAACTAAGCAAAATAATACTAGGCAGAAATAAACTAAGCACAAATAAATTAGATAGAAGTAAACTAAGCAAAACAAAATAAAATAAAACAGAGAGAGAGGTAGAGTGTACTCCCCAGGTGAACTTATGAGTAGAGCTATGCCTCCCCGGCAACGGCGCCGTGAAAATAGTCTTGATAACCCACAAGTATAGGGGATCGCAACGGTCTTCGAGGGAAGTAAAACCCAAATTTATTGATTCGACACAAGGGGAGGTAAAGAATACTTATAAGCCTTAACAACTGAGTTGTCAATTCAGCTGCACCTGGAAAAGCACTAGTAACAGGGGTGATGTGAAAGCAGCAGTAATATGAGAGCAATAGTAACAGTAACACGACAGCGAGTAAAAGTAACACGAGAGGCAATGGCACCGAGAAAATAGTTGATACTACTTCCAATGACATGTAGAACGAGTATATGATGATGAAAGATGGACCGGGGTTCCCAGCTATCTACACTAGTGGTAACTCTCCAATAACAAGTGTTGGGTGAACAAATTACTGTTGGACAATTGATAGGATTGAAATAGCATTAAGACAGAACATCAAGATTATTAATCATGTAGGCATGTTTTCCATATATAGTCATACGTGCTCGCAATGAGAAACTTGTACAACATCTTTTGTCCTACCAGCCGGTGGCAGCCGGGCCTCAAGGGAATCTATCGGCTATTAAGGTACTCCTTTTAATAGAGTACCGGAGCAAAGCATTAACACTTGGTGAAAACATGTGATCCTCATATCTAAGCCTTCCCTCCAGTTGTCCCAATTTCTGTCACTTTGGGGCCTTTGGTTCCGGACATAGACATGTGCATACAACTTGTAGATACAATCTAAGCAATAAGTATAGAGCTTAAATCTAAGATCATGCCACTCGGGTCCTAGTGACAAGCATTAAACACAACAAGATTGCAGCAACAATAACTTCACAAACTTTATAGATAGACTAATCATAATGTAACAATCCATCGGATCCCAACAAACACAACACCGATTACATCAGATGAATCTCAATCATGTAAGGCAGCTCATGAGATCATTGTATTGAAGTACATGGGGAGAGAATACCAACTAGCTACAGCTAGAACCCGTAGTCCATGGGGGAACTACTCACGGAGCATGATGGAGGCGGTGGCGTTGATGGAGATGGCTTCCGGGGGCACTTCCCCGTCCCGGCAGGGTGCCGGAACAGAGACTTCTGTCCCCCGAAACGGAGTTTCGCGATGGTGGCGGCGCCCCTGGAGTCTTTTTGGAGTTTCGTCAATTGGTATCGAAGATTTAGGTCGAGACGGCTTAAATAGGCGAAGAGGCGGCGCAAAAGGGTTTCTGGGGGGGCCACACAGTAGGGGGGCGCGCCCCACCCCTTGGTCGTGCCGCCCTGGCGTGTGGGGCCCCCATGGCTCGCCTCCGACTCTCCTTCGGTGTTCTAGGGTCTTCCGGGAAAAATAAGATGTTTGGCGTTGATTTCGTTCAATTCCGAGAATATTGCCCGAACAGCCTTTATGGAACCAAAAACGACAGAAAACGAGGAACCGGCACCGTGGCATCTTGTTAATAGGTTAGTTCCGGAAAATGCATGAAATCATCATAAAGTGTAAGGATATGAGTCAGGGTGGGCATAAAAACCGTGAAACCGAAAACCGAACCAAAGCCGAAACCGAACTAACCGAAATCTCGGTTTTTTTCATTAACCGCTATTATTTCGGTTTCCATTTATACTAACCGAATTAAATTTGGTAGAATTTGGTTTTTAGCCCCACCAACCGAACAAGACCGAATAGACCGAATTGAGTAACCTACCATCAATTTGTGCATAAATCGATCATTACATAGAAGCCCAATTGCGTTTGATGTTCCAAAAATTGTTCATTCAATGTATGACTTTGGTCTTTGATGTACTAGCTTTTTCTGAATATAGCGTGAAGTCTGCATAATAGAACACGTCGCTCGAAGTCTTAGCTACCCCTTTTAATCGCTCACGAGTGATGCACCTGTACCACGAGTGCCGCAGCCTACCAAATAGCATCCCTCCACGATTGGTGCTCATTTGTCGATTTCTTGCGCAGTTGATGCTTTTTGTGTTGATATGCCAATCACTATTTGCTTTCTTCGGTGATGCCTACTATTTGTTCAAGTGAGTAGGTTCATTCGGTTTTAATCGAAAACCGAACCGAATTTGTCGGTTAACCGAATCTTCGGTTTCCTAAATTTTCATGCCAATTTTGGTTACCATTTTTGAAAACCGAATTTGTTCAAAAACCGCAAAAACTGAACCAAAATTTCGGTTAAAACCGAATGCCCACCCTGAGATATGAGGATCACATGTTTTCACCAAGTGTTAATGCTTTGCTCCGGTGCTCTATTAAAAGGAGTACCTTAATAGCTAGTAGATTCCTTTGAGGCCCGGCTGCCACCGGCTGGTAGGACAAAAGATGTTATGCAAGTTTCTCATTGCGAGCACGTATGACTATATATGGAAAACATGCCTACATGATTAATAATCTTGATGTTCTGTCTTAATGCTATTTCAATCCTATCAATTGCCCAACTGTAATTTGTTCACCCAACACTTGTCACTTGTTATTGGAGAGTTACCACTAGTGAAGATAGCCGGGAACCCCGGTCCATCTTTCATCATCATATACTCGTTCCTATATGACATTGGAAGTAGTATCAACTATTTACGGTGCCATTGCCTCCGTGTTATCATTATCTGCTGATGTGTTATTGTTACTATTGCTCTCATATTACTCGTTGCTTTCACATCACCCCTGTTACTAGTGCTTTTCCAGTGCGACTGAATTGACAACTCGGTTGTTAAGGCTTATAAGTATTCTTTACCTCCCCTTGTGTCGAATCAATAAATTTGGGTTTTACTTCCCTCGAAGACTGTTGCGATCCCCTATACTTGTGGGTTATCAAGACTATTTTCTGGCGCCATTGCTGGGGACGCATAGCTCTACTCATAAGTTCACCTGGGGAGTACACTCTACCTCTCTCTCTGTTTTTATTTTATTTTATTTTGTAAGAACTCCATATAAACATCTTCTCAATCCGGAAACACAAAAACTCCAAATGGTGAGACGACCATGGTGTCCATCTCATTTAGAAATTCATTTTCATTGTTGCACTCAAGGCATCAGAAAGAGAAATTGTTCAGCATCCTTGAAGCAACAAGTGGAGAATTTGGCCAAAACGCATGAGGTAGAGTGTTCAAAATAGCATCAACATGTGTGCACACAAACCATTGAAAAGAGAAATTGGTCCTCATGTTTGTTGCAACACAAAACACATCATCCAAAAAGTTCACCAAGAAAACATTTGCACAACCGTGTGTGCCAACAAACCAAATGAAAGAGCAATTGGTCAACTTGTTGGAGGCAACACCAACGGTAAGAATCACATCATCATGCTTGCAAAAGAACCACAAGAAAGAGAAATTGTTCGGCATGTTCAATGCAAAGCATGTGAAAGGTATTAGAGCCGGGTTCGATCTTGTACTCACTTGTATTATGCTCTCAAGAGATCTCTTTATCAACTCGTGCTCAATCGAGGTTGACATTGGCATTCTTGTACCTACACACACAATAGGCAAAGCAAAGAACGTGTGTGCATGGTATATGAACACATCATCCATCATGATGGTCCATTTCTTTTGCACATCACCATTAGCATTAAGCAATTTATCATAGTATATGTGGTGAATATGCGGAGTAAACACATGAACATGCTCATCATGGATATAGGCAAAGTCTCCAAAGTTTGAGAGAGCTATGGGGGCAATCTCATTTACAAGCATATTAACATTATGGCAAACCAAGCATTGGAAAGAGCAAGTGTTCAACATTTTGGTTGCACTAATCGGAGAGTATTGCAAGCATTTTTCACAAAACATGTTCAACATTTTATCATGGTTGTCGACAAACCTAGGGAAAGAGCAATTGTTCATCAAGGTTGTCACAACACAAGAATTAGCATCATCATTTTCATTGCAAGCAATACATGGGAAAGAGCAATTGTTCGACATATTGCAAGCAATAGGAGAGAAAGTGAAACTCTCATAGCATGGCATGACTATATTGTCATAAGCAACTAATTCCACATGAACAATAGTGGTATCACAAGTATCACAAGGGAATGTGAAAGAAGCATATGCCATAGCAATAGGATCATCCAATTCATGCAAGCACTCATCAAGCATCATGTCCACTAGTGGGATCATGGCATCATCAACACCCATATAGGTACCTTTGTAGTCCGACTCATTTGAAGTGGGTGTTGTGGAAGAGGTAGGCTCCATGTGGCCTCCATGTTCATCTTCAAGCAAGCATGGTGTGATATCATCATCTTCATGCACCATGTACATCTTTTCCATGATCGGCGTCTCGTCATCCATGGGACCTAGTGAGACATAAGAGAACACACTGGAGGTAGATGGTAAGTTGTTAGAATTCGAAATGGCCTCACATGACCTATCACTACCACTCTCATCTCATTCGGTGTATCACTCATATCCTCAAGGTGGAGGCACTCAAGCTCATGTATAGTGGAATCACTCATCTCACATATAGTGGAGTCGCTCATCTCACATATAGTGGAGTCGCTCATCTCACATATAGTGGAGTCCCTCATCTCCATGGCAATGACGTCGTCGATGTCCGAGCAACCTAGCAAAGAGGAAGATAACACAAGAGGAGTAGAGGTTAATGTGTTAGAAATCAAAGCGTCCTCACTCAACTCATGTGGTGTGTCACTCTTGCGCTCAAGGTGTTTGAAGTAGGATTTGCACTCGGCTTTATCTTGGGTGGTCATCTTGGCTATTTGATCATCTAAGTTGGCAAAGTAGGCTCTCACCTTGGCTTGTTCTTGTGGTGTCATTTTGGGTGGCTCTCACTAGGAAGGGTGTATGTATGGTGGAAAGAGAACTACCAAAAGGTCAAAGCTAGCAACAAAATCGAGAAAATGGTTCAAGTTAGAGAATAACCTGATGTGGTCTAAGACCTAGATTGTGGCCCGATCTCGCGAATTGACCCGAAATCAAAGAGGGGAAAAGAGGGAGGGACGAAGAACGCGATGAACACGAAGAACACACATGCACACCAACCCGATACAATCGACTTACACTCCCGTGGCTCGATGAACCACGCCGATAGAATCAACCCGGAAGAGACACGCGGTAGAATTCCGGAGGGAGAGACCGGTTTGGGAGTTGAATCAAGTTGTGTGAGAGAGAGTGGGCAACACTAGAATCTCACACAACACAACTCAAATCTCAAAGGAGGGCCTTGATACAAAGAACATAGTTCTAGGGAGACAAAGCTCAATTCTATTCTTAAGCCAAATCTTGTCTAACCCTAATTTGGGGAGGGGAAAGAGATACATATAGGTTCAGATTCGTCCAAGGGCAAAAGGGTAAATAGATACAAAGTTAATTTAACCATAGATGAAGATTGGACGGCTGAGATGCACTCCAAACGGTTCAGGTCGGGTTGTTTTCGGCTGAGCGGTACCTCGGGCGGAGGTACTGGTCAAGGTACCGGAACATAGGCTATTGGAGAGCCAAAGTATCCAGGGTGCCCGGACACCCAGCGGTACCTCGGGCGGTACCTTGGCCGGAGGTACCGGCCAGGCCTGAGTGGAGGCTCCGGCCAGAGGTACCGGAGGCCTCCTTTCCCGCGCGGTCGACGTGGCCTTGGCTGGGGGAGCTGTGGCCGGCCGGTAGTACCGACCAGGGGTGGCCGGTAGTACCGGGCCTAGCCCTTTCCCGCGTGGCCTGCTCCTGGGAGTGGTACCGGCCAGGTAGGCCTGGAGGCTCCGGCCCCCTCCATGGGTGGAGGTTCCGGCCTCCCCTTGGTGGAGGCTCCAGCCCCCTCTCTCTCTTCTTCTTCTCTTCTCTTCTTTCCTTCTTCTTTCTTCTTCTCCCTTGTGCAAAGTGAGTGGTTCCTCTTCCCTTCCTTGAGCATGATGAACTCCTCCATTGTGAACCCTTGTCGATGTTTGTACCTAATGACACATGACCTATCGGAATGAGATAGCACTCCATCCAAGGTTGTATCGAGATCGAGGGTAGAGAGGATTGAGTTCACCTTGACATATATAGCGGGGGTTCGCCATGGTGTAGTGTCGTCGTTAGGCGGGGCTACATCATAACCGATATGTACTCACACACACACTCAAAGCACACGCAAAAGGCTAAGAACTCTATATGGTGGTATGTGTGGATGTGGATAGCAAACGAAAAGAACCAAAGAAAATGTCTATTGTCAACTGTGGGTAAGATCCAAAGTCAAATGTCAAAGGCGGTGATCTATGTCAAGGAAACACGGAAACACACACAAGGAAGAACAATGGGGTTAGCGCGACCAAGGAAGTGAGCAAGTAACAAGATGGTCCTAACGAAGACTATAAGCTCGGTGTCACGCCAACACAAGAGAGACCGTAGCTTGGTTGCATATTCGAGAAGCAACAAGATTTGCACAAATGCCACTCTTCTCTTTTCTCTCTTAGTGCTTACAAGCTTTGCACTCCTTTGTATCGGTGGACACACACTCTTTTTCTATTTCTTTTTCTTTTTCTCTTTTTTTTTCACTTTTTTTCTATGCTTAGAAGCTTTCTTTTTCTCTATATATATGTCACACTTTTTCTTCTTTTGTGTATCTTTCTCACCGAGCTTGCTTCGGAGCTTTGCTCAACACAACGCACACACACACCCTCTCACGGTCGTGACACTTGTGCAATACTTCGCAACACTCGGAAAGCCACTCTCAATGGGATAGGTACACAAAGAAAGAAACGGGGCTACAAGGGGTGGAGCAAGTTATACCTATTGATGTTAGGCGGTGTCAAGCACACGAACTTGCGATGATCGAGGTGGTGTCGATGATGGTGTCGAAGTTGCGCCGGAATTCGGGGTGCCAAAGGTGTCGTCGCGGTGTTGATGTAGGCGCGGAAGCGGAACAGACAACCAATGCACGCCAAATCGAAAACCGGGCAAATTAAGTCAATGCCCGAAAAGTTGGGTCAAAACGAGCGGTCAAAAGTTGGGTTCCAAAAATCGTCAAAAATTAGAGGTGGACTATGTGGAGTATATGGAGATTGTTGTTAAAATTTGGAGTCAAACGGGCTCCGGAAAGTTGTCAAAATTTGGGGCAAAAACATGAATCAGAATTGGACGAAACTGTATACACAGGAATAGCACAGGCCGGAACTTCCGGTTAAGTTCCGGAAATAGCGCGAAACCTGTCCAGGGGCTACTGTGAGCAAAAACAGGCAATTTCGGAACTTGGGCGGATGTTGGGCGGAAGTACCGGTCAGCCGGATGTTCCGCTCGTATGGGCCGGAAGTTCCGGTCAGAAATTTTTTCGTGGAATCGAACCAAGCTGGCGCGGCCTGGAGTTGATTTTGCGTGGTGATTTGCTCAGGCGTGCGCGAAATTGAGCTGGCGAAAGAGAAATTGGCGCGCGGGATTGAGCTGCTGCTGTCGGCCAGGTGGAACTGGGGCTAGCGGTCGTGCGCGCGGATGGATGCGTGATGGGCCAGGGCCAAGGCGAGCGGTGGTGGAGCTGGGGCGTGTGCTGTTGCTGGCTCGCGCGGGAATTGGCCGGGGCGAGCTGTGGTGGTCGCTGCCGCGCGCTACTGATCGAGGCGAGCGTGCTCGTTGGCGTGGCTGGGGCCGGTGCGGGCGATGGGCTGCGGCGGCCGTGTGGGCCAGTGGGCTGGAGCGGCACCGGAAAAAGCTGTGGTAGCGGCCGGCCCTTGCGCATGCAGAAGGAGATGCTGGGGCGGGCGGTGGCGGTATGCGGCAGCGCTGCTGCAGGTCGATGGGGGCGCAGCGTGGAGCTGGGGCGAGCGTTGGGGTGGAGCGGCCTGGCTGGTGAGATGCGCGAGCGATGCAGGCGGTTGGGCGAGCCGATTTGGGGATTTTGGCGGTGAGCGGAAGTTCCGGGGCTAGCAGGCGGAAGTTCCGGAAATGGCACAGTTTTTGGATCTGAGATCTGCGGGACGAACTGCACGAACAACACGAACAAGGAGCGGAAAATGGATGGAAAATCGTCGGATTCGAGGGGTAAACGGTGGAATTTGACGGTGAAATTTGGAGGGATGATCGATCAACACCAAAGACAACGGATCTATGGACCAAAACCACAAAAAACGCAACAAATCCTGAGATCCAAATTCGAGCTATTTTTTGGGGCAACATTTTTGGAAATTTTTTTGGGCGAAATTGGTGAAATTGGAGGGTCAAATTCGTGGCAACCTTTGCTCTGATACCATATGATACGGGCTGAGCCCGTGTGGGTTGCCCGATCTCACGAATCGACCTGGGTGAGTGTGATCGCGGAGGGGTATTCGCGGGGAAGTGGATGAACGCGAAGAACACGATACAAACACACACACACACACACACACACACACACACACAACACAATCGGTTATCCTCGTTGGCCCGAACCACCAACTCGATAGAGGTTGCGAGAAAAGACCTTCCGGTAGAAGTCCCGCAAAGAGATCGACGAATCGAACCCGAGAGATCTAGAAGGGTGAAAAGACCGGAAGGTTGATAGAAGTGCAAGCAAAAGACCAAACGGTAGAAGTGCAAGCAAAAGACCAACAATCGGTAGAAGTCACCAAAGAGATCAAACGGATTCAACACGGAGGGATACAATAGATGGTTAATCTAAGGTCGGGGTTTCCCAAATCCACAAAGTGATAATAGAGGCATAAGCCAATTCATCTAAACATCATCTCTCCTTCATGAAGGTGGGGGTAGGTTCCTATTTATAGGTAGGGGGCCGAAGGGGTAAGTTACAAGCCAAAGGGGGCTAAGATCTGGCTGAGGTTCGACAGGGCGGAAGTTCCGGCTCCGGGGGAGGAAGTTCGGTCGGGCGGAAGTTCCGGCCATCGAGGGCGGAAGTTCCGACCGCAGCTCTTCGGCATGAGCATCTTCGGTCTAGGATGGAATCTGGGCGGAAGTTCCGGCTGTGTCGGGCGGAAGTTCCGGCCTGGAGCGTCCAGCTCCTCTTTCTCCTTCTCTTCCATGCTTCCGTGACATCGGCCTTGCATCCTCGGGTCTCCATGGCATCCTCTCTTCTCCCCGTACTTGTCGTCGGGTTCCTATCATCAAGATATGACGGGGTATGAAGTAGTATATCGTCCCAAATAGGCGATTCGAGGCACGCGTAAAGGAGAAGATTCACCTTAGCGTGCTGTCTTGGCGATGAAGCACATGATGCGGTGAAGACCGAAGGTCGCCCCGTATCACTCCCCCCAACCTTTGCTTACACAAGCCATGGCTAACCGAATCCTCGGGTGCCTTCCAGCATTCTCATACCATGGAGGATTGTCTATTTACAAATTAAGTTGTTTACTGATGAATCAGGGCAAAACATGTGAAGAGAATTATTGATGAAAGTTAATTAATTGGGGCTGGGCACCCCGTTGCCAGCTCTTTTTGCAAAATTATTGGATAAGCGGATGTGCCACTAGTCCATTGGTGAAAGTCTGTCAGGTGTAAATAACAAGGTTGAAAGATAAAACACCACATACTTCCTCATGAGCTATAAAACATTGACACAAATTGAGAAGTACTTTGAAGGTTTTAAAGGTAGCACATGAAAATTTAGTTGGAATGGTTTGAAATGCCATGCATAGGTATTTATGGTGGACACTTTGGAATAACTTGGTTTTCAGGGGTTTGGAAGCACGAGCAGCATTCTCGCTCAGTACAAGTGAAGACTAGCAATAGACTGGGAAGCGACAATCAAGAGAGCAATAACCGTCATAATCATACTTGCGACAAAAATAAAATTAACGGAGGCATAAAAGTGATACAAGAACTCTGAAGCAAAGTAAATCATCGAGGCTTTGATGAGAACATCCCTACTACACCACTACCTCCGTCATTGATAAATGAAGATGAACCTGCTGTGAAGCTCAAGTCCGATGAAGTTCGGATTGGACCAATTACAAGAGCTCGTGCGAAGCTACTTAAACAACAGGTGAACTTGTTTCTAAACGATACTTTGATTGATGAGAACTTTATACTGCCTAAGTCCTATTACTTATGTATCATCGGGTATCAAGAGGAGACGAGCATCGCACGAGGAGAGGAGCAGCTGGACATGAAGACGGACGTCAAGATGGACGTAAAGCTGGATATGGAGCTGGACATGAAGATATCTCATGGACGCGCGAGGGAGGAGCGGGAGGCATGCGCGAGAGGAGAAGTCGACGTCCAGGCCGGTCCAGCACCCGGTTAGACCGGCCTCCAGACCGGCCAGCCCGGTCCCTGGCCCGGTTGGCCGGCCGCCAACCGGACGGGGATTTATCGTACAGGGCAAACACCGGAATTTTGCGAACTTCCCGGTTGGCGACCGGTTGACCGGATCCCACGCCGGCTTGCCCGGTCACTGGCCCGGTTGACCGGATTCCAGACCGGATCTGTCCGAGTCTGTCTCGACCAGAACTATTCTGGGTCGGTTTTACTTGTATTTTTCGACCAGAACTCGTCCCGGACGCCTATATAAGTGCCTTGGACGACCCCCTAGCTGTTTTAGACCGAGTTTAAGATAAACCCTAGTTCATAGTTGTTTGCTAAGCAAAACTATTGTTCCCCAACTCTCCAATTCGTTGCGATCTGGAGTTTTATGATACTGAAAGTTTGTGTGATCTCGTTGTTCCATTGGGGATTAGAAGATTGCAATCTACCGCTTCATGGTCGGCGGCTACGTGCGCAAGTGTGTGGAGTTGTGAATATCTTGCGGGGTTGAGAGGCTGTTGCGTTGGCATCAGGAATCAATCGAGAGACTTCGTCGGCGTCATACAAGTTATCCTCCTCATCATCATCGATTCCATCCGCTGCTACCATCGTGTGTTCATCACCACCGTCGCTTACTGAGAAGATCGGGCCACCCCTTATCATCTTGGTATCAGATTTCCAGTTTTCCTCGGAAAGCCATCCACAATCCACCCCATAGTTGAGTTGTGAGTGTTTTCCTATCCAGAAAAAGGCATAAAAAGTTTGGGTTAGGGTTTGCCATAGCCTTAGATTGCACTAATTTCAAGTTTTAGTTGCTTTTCGTAGTTGTTTTTGCGTATCTTTGTCTTCCCTCTAGTATTTTTAGGGTTTGAGTCTATACTATCATCTTGTGTTTTCATATCAAGTGGTGTCAGTTTTTGTTACTCCGAGTCCATATAGCTTACAGTGTGCTTGTTCCCAACCATAGACACAGCCTTTCGATATAAAGTGACTAGGAACTTCCCCAGAAGACACTAGTTTTACCGCTCGACAGGCTGCTCGTTAGGTTTTTGGTGCTTTGCAATTTCTGTTGGCCGTGTTATCAAGGAGTTGTGTCAGAAAATCAAAAAAAAAAGAAAATTGAAAAGAAGCAAAAAGAGCTACATAGCTGCGTGTGTTACAAAAAGAAAAATCCAAAAAGAAAAGTGAAGTGCTAGTTGAATCAAGTGAAGGCCTAAGTTTACTTTCAACTGCACCCGTAGTTGAGCAATCTTGTGCCTGTTTCGTTGAGCTTTGCTAGCGTCTCTCTAGTGCATTGCAACCTTTCCTACATATAGTTGCATTGCCCCATTATATCGCCTTGTGTGAGTATCATTGGTTGTCTACGGTCAGCGCTAGAGCTTGTTATTGGTGCAAATAGGTAGCCCACCTACAGCCCGACATATATCCTCGCTTTGTCGTGTGATTTGTTCTTATACCCTTGATATTCGCTTCGCTACATCCGTGCACTAGTCCGTCAATCCAAGTTGGTAAGCAATACTAATTCACTTTGGAGCGGTAAGATTTACCTTTCTTATCAGTTTTGAGTGAGTTGTGAGAGTACCACCAAAGATTTTTGTTTAGTGCACTAACCTACTAATCATTTCTTCTACGGAGAATGTTGATGTGATGCAGAAAAAGGACGCCGCTACACCAGTTACTTGGCGTGAATTTGAGGCACTTCGTGATCATATGCAACGTGAAATACGAGTTGCTAGTGATGTGTTGGACAAGGATATTCAGGGTGTTCACTTGAAGGTCGATGAGGCTACTACAACGGTTAATACCGTTCAAACATCGGTGACGACTCTTCAAGCATCTATACAAGCTTTGACAACCGCCGTTGGTGACATACGCACAATGGTGCAACAACAACCACTACGTGATGAAGATGGCAGTGTGCAAGGTGACAATGCCGAAGCTGCTAATGCTCAAGGGCGTGGTCTTGGTCGTGGTCTTGGACGTGGCGTTGGAGATGCGTTCCGTGGTCGTGGTTTTGTCCCCGTCGGAGCCCAACGTGTTCTACAACAACAAGACGATGGTTTGGGTAAACCCAAGTTCTCAATTCCCGGATTTGAAGGAGGTACTGATGTTGAAGAATATCTTACATGGGAGCTGAAGATTGAGAGATTATGGCGTTTACATCCTGACTATACTGAAGATAGGAAGATCAATCTTGCTTCCTCTGAATTTGATGGCTATGCATTGCGTTGGTGGGATGGACTTGTGAGTGCTCGAGAAGAAGATGGTGAGCTGCCTATTATCACCTGGCGTGCTATGAAGGCGTGATGAGGACATCCCTACCTCACTACTACCTCCGTCATTAACAAATGAAGATGAACCTGCTGTGAAGCTCAAGTCCAATGAAGTTCGGATTGGACCAATTACAAGAGCTCGTGCGAAGCTACTTAAACAACAGGTGAACTTGTTTCTAAACGATACTTTGATTGATGAGAACTTTATACTGCCTAAGTCCTATTACTTATGTATCATCGGGTATCAAGAGGAGACAAGCATCGCACGAGGAGAGGAGCAGCTGGACATGAAGACGGACGTGAAGAGGGCCGTGAAGCTGGACATGGAGCTGGACATGAAGATATCTCATGGACGCGCGAGGGAGGAGCGGGAGGAATGCGCGAGAGGAGAAGAAGAAGTCCAGGCCGGTCCAGAACCCGGTCCGACCGGCCCCCAGACCGGCCAGCCCGGTCCCTGGCCCGGTCGACCGGTCGTAAACCGGCCACCAACCGGAGGGAGCGTATCGTACCGGACAGAAACCGGAAATCTCGCAGTTTTCCGGTTTCCGACCGGTTGACCGGACCACCGACCGGACCGCCCGGTCCACAGCCCGGTTGACCGGACCACAGACCGGACCGCCCGGTCCACAGCCCGGTTGACCGGATCCCAGACCGGACTAGTCCGAGTCTGTCTCGACCAGATCTATTCTGGGTCGGTTTTACTTGTTTTTTTCGACCAGAACTCGTCCCGGACGCCTATATAAGTGCCTTGGACGACCCCCTAGCTGCTTCAAACCATGTTTAAGATAAACCCTAGTTCATAGTTGTTTGCTAAGCAAAACTATTGTTCCCCAACTCTCCAATTCGTTGCGATCTGGAGTTTTATGCTACTGAAAGTTTGTGTGATCTGCTGTTCCATTGGGGATTAGAAGATTGCAATCTACCGCTTCGTGGTCGGCGGCTACGTGCGCAAGTGTGTGGAGTTGCGAATATCTTGCAGGGTTGAGAGCTGTTGCGTTGGCATCAGGAATCAATCGAGAGACTTCGTCGGCGTCATACAAGTTATCCTCCTCATCATCATCGATTTCATCCGCTGCTACCATCACGTGTTCATCACCACCCGTCGCTTACTGAGAAGATCGGGCAACCCCTTATCATCTTGGTATCAGAGCGCTAGGTTGATCACGGTGCGGTTTGTTTGTTGTTCGCCATTGTTTTTCTCGATTTGGAGTGGATACCATTGGGTACGTCGCCGCCATACTTTTGGTGAAGATCGAGGAAGCCTTCGTACATGCGGAGGAGGAGGCGGCAGCAAGGAAGAGGAAGGAGCAGTGCTGCAGAATCTCTGCCACGACAGGAGTTCGCCGGAATTCTCTGCCGCGGCAGGAAAAATCGCGAGGAAGAAGGTCAGATCCGTCAGGAGACCGGCACTGCCGGCCTTGACACCCCGGCACTGCCGGCCACACCGGCACTGCCGGCCTCAACACCCCGGCACTACCGGCCTTCCCAAAATTTTGACAGTTTTCTCTGCCACGGCAGGATTTCTGCCAGTTTCTCTGCCGCGACAGGAATTTTCTGCCGTGAGTCTGTTTTTGGCTGTTTCCTGCTGCTGTTGTTGCTGCTGGTGCTTGTTCATCGTGGAGTGTATGAAAAAAATTCTTCAAAGAAGGAAGACATTGGTGATCCAAGAGAGTGCGTACTCGGGTGTGTTCAGCTTATTTGGATCCATGGCGGACAGGAGTTTGTTCTGTTTGTTTTGGGTGATATGTATGGCGCGCTTCAGTTGCGTTTGGGAGGATGCTTGTGTCTTCAATCAGGTTGATGGCGTCGAAGACCAAAGGGGCGCCAAGGTCAAGACAAGCTAGTCGAGAGGGAGGATGAGGTGTGGAAGAGCGGCGAGGCTTGAGGATGAAGACCGGCGATGTTACTTATCTGACGTCACCATTTTTCTAGCAGACCCACACGCGTTGGGGACAACGCTTCTTGAAGAAGGGGAGGATGATGAGGATATCTAGGCCTGGTACACTAGGACAGCCATTGATATGATGATTGAGTCTAAGGTTGTACCAGTATGTTATCATAATCTTGTTATTAGGAAATAATAATGTAGCCAGGTCATGTGGTGGGCCAAATTAGGGTTTTAATAGAGTCTATTTGACTTGGGCCTGTCCAAGTCGAATTAGGGTTAGGCCCATGAGTGGGCGCCCCAACCCAATAGGGGTTGGCCGGCCGGCCACCCTCCCCCTCATATAAGGAGGTGGGGCGGCTAGGGTTAGGGGAGATTAGATTGAATCCAGAATATGTAGAACCTTGAGTTCCAGTTATCACCGTTCCTATGGGATCGGCGTGTGTGACGGCGTCTCGGACGTTCGTCCAGTTATCTATCAATAAAGGTGTGAGAGTTCTTGAGTCTGTCAAGGGTGATCATGCGTGCGAGAAGGTCCTCGAACTGTCGAGGGTTATCGAGCTTGGCGTGTCTATTCTGCAAGAGGTTCGGCATTCTTCGTCGAGTTGCTCGCTGGATTGGCGTTCCCCATCTTCAGGCTGTGTGTATTGCACACGTGGTTGGGAGACTTATCGGATCCTATGGATCAAGGAGGTGCACCGTGAAAGATCGGGCCAAGTCCCCGTATCATCTGGGGAAGTTCCTAGTCACTTTATATCGATAGGCTGTGTCTATGGTTGGGAACAAGCACACTGTATGCTATGTGGACTCGGAGTAACAAAACTGACACACTATGATAGACTAGATGATAGAGAAAACACAAACCCTAACAATTCTACTAGATGAAAGATAAAGATACGCAAAAACAACTACGAACGGCAACTAAAACTCGAAATTAGTGCAATCTAAGGCTATGGCAAACCCTAACCCTAACTTTTTATGGCTTTTTCCGGATAGGAAAACACTCACAACTCAACTATGGGGTGGATTGTGGATGGCTTACCGAGGAAAACTGGAAATCTGATACCAAGATGATAAGGGGTTGCCCGATCTTCTCGATGAGCGACGGGTGGTGATGAACACGTGATGGTAGCAGCGGATGAAATCGATGATGATGAGGAGGATAACTTGTATGACGCCGACGAAGTCTCTCGATTGATTCCTGATGCCAACGCAACAGCTCTCAACCCTACAAGATATTCGCAACTCCACACACTTGCGCACGTAGCCGCCGACCACGAAGCGGTAGATTGCAATCTTCTAATCCCCAATGGAACAGCGATATCACACAAACTTTCGATAGCATAAAACTCCGGATCACAACGAATTGGAGAGTTGGGGAACAATAGTTTTGCTTAGCAAACAACTATGAACTAGGGTTTATCTTAAACGTGGTCCGAAGCGGCTAGGGGGTCGTCCAAGGCACTTATATAGGCGTCGGGACGAGTTACGGTCGAAAAAAACAAGTAAAACCGACCCGGAATAGATCCGGTCGAGACGGACTCGGACTAGTCCGGTCCGGGATCCGATCAACCGGGCTGTGGACCGGGCGGTCCGGTCCGTGGTCCGGTCAACCGGGCTGTGGACCGGGCGGTCCGGTCGGTGGTCCGGTCAACCGGTCGGAAACCGGAAACTGCGAGATTTCCGGTTTCCGTCCGTACGATACGCTCCCTCCGGTTGGTGGCCGGTTTACGACCGGTCGGCCGGGCCGAGGACCGGGCTGGCCGGTCCGGGGGCCGGTCGGACCGGGTTCCGGACCGGCCTGGACTTCTTCTTCTCCTCTCGCGCATTCCTCCCACTCCTCCCTCGCGCGTCCATGAGATATCTTCATGTCCAGCTCCATGTCCAGCTTCACGGCTCTCTTGACGTCCGTCTTCATGTCCAGTTGCTCCTCTCCTCGTGCGATGCTTGTCTCCTCTTGATACCTGATGATACATAAGTAATAGGACTTAGGCAGTATAAAGTTCTCATCAATCAAAGTATCGTTTAGAAACAAGTTCACCTGTTGTTTAAGTAGCTTCGCACGAGCTCTTGTAATTGGTCCAATCCGAACTTCATTGGACTTGAGCTTCACAGCAGGTTCATCTTCATTTGTTAATGACGGAGGTAGTAGTGAGGTAGGGATGTCCTCATCAATTTGACCATTCAAGTTGTCCGTAGCTTCGCGAAGGAGAGCCAAGTCTTGGTTCACAACGGAGAAGTTGTGTGCCACTTCATCATATTGCTCATCGATGCGCGTCTCGAAGAGTGTGAGTTGCTCCTTGAACTCTTGGCGTTGTGTCCATAGGTTGTGTTGAGTAGCCAACCTCTCGGTGTTGCGGAGGACTTCTCCCTCCCTTGCATCATCTCCGCTCCTATCCATGATGCAAAGACAAGCACTAGGTTGTGTATGTTAGTGGAAGGAGACTACCTCGCACTCTTACCAAGGTAAGATAGTATTGAGGCAATCCACCAAGCCGAAAGCAAGATCAAGTGTATCGGGGACACACGCAAAACCACACGCAAAAGCTAGCAAATATGGTGTTAGGCGAGTGTTGTGGAAAGCCAAAAGACAAATCCAAGATCGAGTATGTTGTTAAAAGTGGGTAAGGTCCAAAAATCCAAATGTCAATGTGAAGATCACTATAAACACGGAAAAGTTGTGGAACACACACACGAGATAAGCGGGGTTAGTGCAACCAAAAGTGAGCGGAAAAGTGTATGTACGGATGCTCGGTGTCACACTAACACAAGGAGAGGCAAAGCTTTGGTTGCAAAGGAAGAGACAACTAGATTCGCACGCGGCCTCTCTTCTCGTATCTCTCTTTGCTTAAAAGCTTTTTCTCTTTTGTATATGTTGGCACTTTGCACTCGTTTGTATCTTTGGTGGCACTTGGACACTTTGTATGTATGGGCGTATGAATGTATGGATGTATGGATGTATGGTGCTACTCGCACTCTTTTTGTGTTTTTGGGGCTTTTTCACGCACTATGTTAGCGTTAGCCTCGCTTTCGCTATCTTGCCACACGAGTGTTTGCTTGGGTGCCTTACTCAACGCTACACACACACCTCACAATGCGGGGCCACGTGCAATGTCTCGCAACACTAGACAAGCAATGCTCGATGGGATAGATCGCAAAAGGAAGAGGGGTTACAAGGTGAAAGGCTGCAAGTTATACCTGCGATGGTGGTGGTGGTGGTGGTGGTGGTGGTGGTGGAGATCGCCGGATGTCGAGGTCGAAGGGGCGCGAAGATGCGCCCGGTCCGGGGCCCGGTTGGACCGGAGCCTGGACCGGCGTGTCCGGTTTGCCGGCCGGTCGGACCGGGTTCTGTGCCGGGCCGTCCGGTCTGTGGTCCGGTTGACCGGGCTGGAAACCGGGTTTCACGATTTGAAGCTTTCTCTCTCCTGTTCTTCCCCAAACCAAAACCAAATCGACCAAATCGAAGGGAAACGATGGAATTGGAGGCTCAAAGTTGGGGAAATAGTAGATCAAGCACAACAACACCAAATCCACGGACCAAAACCACTCAAAACGCAACCAAATCACGAGATCGGTCAAGAGGCAATTTAGGGCTATTTTTGGGGATTTTTTGGAAAATTTTCTAGGAATGAAATCGGGTGGGTGGAGGGTCAAATCCGCGGAAACCAAAGGCTGCTGATACCATATGATGAGGTCTAAGACCCCGTGTGTGGCCCGATCTTGCGGATTGACCTCGAAACCAAAGGGGAGAGGGGAAAACGCGAGGAACACGAAGAACACGACGGGCACGAGGAACTCCGAGACTCACGCACGCACACCAACCCGATACACCCGATGCTTACCTCCGTGGCTCGATGGACCACGCCAATAGAATCTCCGTGGAAGAGACACGCGGTAGAATTCCCGGAGAGAGATTGGGATTGGAGAGGAAGAGCTTGGGGAAGGAGAGAGAGTAACAAGTACTAGAATCTCCTTCAACAAGATCTAAGTCAACAACCAAGGTGCCTTGATTACGGAGGGATGATACCCAAGGGAGACTAAGCTCAAAGGTAGGTTTGAGTTCAAAACAAGTCTAAAGAGCTAAGGAGGGGTTCCAGCTACTTATATAGGTACACATGGCCGGCAAGGGCGAACATGTACGCAAAAGGATAAGTTAAGGCAGTTTGGTGGGGTACTCTCGTCAGGTCCGGTTTGGGATCCGGTCCGACCGGGCTCGTGACCGGGCTGTCCGGTCATGGGTCCGGCCTGACCGGGCCTGTGGACCGGGCCGTCCGGTCCTGGGTCCGGTCGACCGGTCGAAACCGGAAGCTGCGAAGTTTCCGGTCTTGCGTCCGGTCGTCGTCCGGTACGAGGGAGCTGGTCCGGTTTGCGGCCGGTTGACCGGGCTCGTGACCGGGCGCCCGGCCGAGGGTCCGGTCCGACCGGGTCTCGGACCGGCCAGCGTCCGTCTCTTCCTCGGAGCGCTTCGAGCGACGTCGGCTTCGGCTTCATGATCATCTCCATGTCCAATTGCTTCTCTCCTTCCCTTGACCTTGGCGCCTCCTCCTCTCCGGGGTCTTGATGCGCCTTGTACCTAATGACACATAGCACGTCGGCATGAGGTAGCAATCCATCCAAAGGGGTACCAAGATCAAGGGTGGTGAGGAGCGAGTTCACCTCATCATGTAGAGCCTTGGCTCGGGCTCGTGTCATCGGTCCACTTGGGGGACTAGTTGGTCTTGATGGAGTGTCGTCGGTGAGCGGGGCTACATCACAACGTCGCCGAGGTACCCCGCTCAGCTCCCAGGTAGGCACGCATCCGACCATGTCACTGGTCAGTTTTCCTCTCAGAGGCGGCGCGCGAGCTCGATGCGAACGTACTGCCCTACCCGCGGCTTCTTGCCGGACTGCGAGCCGCTTGCCTCGTGGTCGTTGTTCATCTTGCTGAACGGCCAAGACTTCCCCATGGCGTTAGTCGGGTGGATACAACGGACTCTTGCAATGGTGCGGTCGAGAAGATGGGCACCACCAAGCAGAACTTAAAACGGCTCGGGTGCCACTACGCCTTCAATGCGGTGCAACCCGCCGCCCGCAAGTTAAGTCGCGATGAAGAAGAAGTGTCTGTGGCGCTGCCAGGCTGGTCCGTGAGAGAAGCGTGTGGACGTCGGCGCAAACGCGACCCAAATATAGGCCGCGTTCCGTCTAAACGAATGTGTCGAACACTAAGATACATACATATTTTCTGACCGCGCGGTCACCAACAAAAGCATCCGTTTGCGTCGAGCCGGTGAAGATGCCCTTAATCTCTCCTCGCGTGTTTCCTTTCCTCCATCGCTCGCTCGCTCCTTTTTTTTTTTGTTTTTTTGCTCTCTAGTGCATTATTCTGAACAGCTCCACGACGGTTTCTCTGTTGACATTTTACGAAGTGGGCTTTGGGCTGTGTCAGATTTATGTGTTTTAGAGCCTTTCCTGTACTGCCGTTAGATGCGAAGCGGACGCACTATAGCATCTATGTCCATCTATGTCCCTCTGCAGTTTTAGGCACTAAGTCAGAGGATCCCGTTCCACACGATGACTCTATCCCGCTCCTCCTGATCCCGGGATGTCCTTGCCGAGACCTCGCCGTCGGCCGCTATGACTTCCACCTCCTCCTGGTTCTCCGGCATCACTCGCGCCGTATCCGGCAATCCCACCTCCTCCTCAGCCATGCCTCCCGCCGGTGGCGTCGCTTCTGCCCCCGCCTCCCCCCCCGACGCTCCCGCCGCCGTGGGCGGCAAGGGTGGCGTTGTTGCCTCTGTAGCCACCGCAGGCGCAGGCGCGCGCAAGAAGCAGCTCCAGGGCTCTCTGTTCAAGTATGGGCCCAAGTCCGCTCAGGTACGGGCCTATCGCTCTCTCATCTGTGAAGCCTCTCGTCGTCGCTTTCGGCGGCGATCTATGGACCGTTCCTACAACAGAGAGGGGGGGGGGGGGGAGCGTGGGAATTATGTGGATCAGATATTCTGGAAGCTTCTAGAATGTCATCCCTTCTCTGTATAACTCGGGATCTTCCCCAGTTCGAGATGCGCGATCTCCCCTTTGGACTTGGAGTATCTTGCTTTTGCTCGTGGGGCTCAACGTCTCACTGATGCGTGTGGTTCTTCGAGTCTAGTAGAAAAAGGAAGGTTGTTTCACGACCACAAAGACTGGTGATTTTGCTTTAGAGGGTTGCTTTTGGCGCCCCCAACTGGTCATTATGTTGTTTTTTCTGAACTAATTTCTTTTGCTGATGTTGCACGGGTGTGCCTTTTCTTGATTGTCTCTTAGTCTCTTTGTTATTTGCCGTGGTAGAAAGCCTACTCGGTATACAATGTAGAACCTGGAAGCCTATGCTGCTTTTCTTGTGCTTATCTATTCTTCCTTTTATCTTAAAAATATGTGATGACTAGGTTATTATTCCAGTACAATGCTTTGTGTTCATTATTTTAGTAATTGACGCAAGGGCCGCAATGAGGTGATCAGCCACATAATACATTTAGCTTTCTCTATATTCGGACTGCTATATTGATAAGGGGTGGCCCGATCTTCTCAGTAAGCGAGGTGGTAGATGATGAACTCGATGGTGATGTCGATGAATATGGTGGAAGATAACTTGTTTGATGCTGTCGGTCTCTCTCGATTGATCCCTGCAGCCAATGCAACAACCCTGCAAGATATTCGCAACTCCACACATTTGCGCAAGTAGCTATCGACCACGAAGCGGTTAAATTGCAATCTTCTAATCGCTAATGAAACAACAAATCACACAAACTTCAGTAGCATAAAAATCCATATCGAAACGAATTGCAGAGTGTATAATTTCAGAGAATTGCAATATGTCTGGAAACTAGGGTTTTGTTTAAACATGGTCTAAACCTAATTTGGGGGCGTCCCATGGACTTTTATGTAGACGTTCCGGACAACAAGGGGTCGAAATAGTTGGATACGAACCGACCCAGAATGGGTTTCGGTCGGACTGGCTCGCAGGCTGGGCTGCAATGCCGTAGGGGTACGGCGGTAGTACCGCTGCTCATGGGCAGCAGTGTCTCTGGGGTTGGCGGCGGCAGTGCCGCTGGCTTCAGGGCGGCAGTGCCGCTGGGACCTTCCTCCTCTGACGCGCTTGCCTCCCTCTCCTCCTCCGCGCATCCGTGG
The DNA here is from genome assembly GCF_022539505.1 of Lolium rigidum. Taxonomy (NCBI): domain Eukaryota; kingdom Viridiplantae; phylum Streptophyta; class Magnoliopsida; order Poales; family Poaceae; genus Lolium; species Lolium rigidum. The sequence goes on from NW_025901306.1 coordinate 24,071, forward strand.
AATGTCTTCACGTCCATCACCTTGTGTAGCTCCTCTTCTTCCCGTGCAACGCTGGAATCTCCCTCGTACCTGATCATACATAGATGCAAAGACTTAGGTAGTATAAAGTTCTCAACATGTACATCAGCGGTATCGTTTAGGAGTGAATTCACATGTTGTTCTAGTAGCTTCACACGAGCCCTTGTAATGGGTCCAATCCTAATTTCATTGGACTTGAGGTTCACAGCAACATCTTGATCATCATGAAGTGTCCGAGATAGTAGTTCAGTAGGGATGTCCTCATCATATATTGGCGATCGCAACCTTCAAGAAGATAAATCCTGTACAATGGAGATCTGGTAGGGGATAAAAGACTGGTTGTAAACAATGGTGAATACCTTTTTTGATATCTGGCAATGTCTACTTGAAATCCCTCGGAAACTTCTAGAATGTCATCCCTTGTCTGTATAACTCGGGATCTTCGCCAGTTCGAGATGCGGGATCTCCCCTTTGGACTTGGAGTATCTTGCTTTTGCTCGTGGGGTTCAACGTCTCACTGATGCGTGTGGTTCTTCGAGTCTAGTAGAAAAAGGAAGGCTGTTTCACGACCACAAAGACTGGTGATTTTGCGTTAGAGGGTTGCTTTTAGCGCCCCCAACTGGCAATTATGTTGTTTTTTCTGTACTAATTTCTTTTGCTGATGTTGCACGGCTGTGCCTTTTCTTGATTGTCTCTTAGTCTCTTTGTTATCTGCGGTGGTAGAAAGCCTACTCGGTATACAATGTAGAACCTGGAAGCCTATGTTGCTTTTCTTGTGCTTATCTATTCTCTTTTCTCTTAAAAATATGTGATGACTAGTTTATTATTTCAGTACAATGCTTTGTGTTCATTATTTTAGTAATTGTCGCGAGGGCCGCAATGAGGTGATCAGCCACATAATACATTTAGCTTTCTCTATATTCGGACTGCTATATTGATAAGGGGTGGCCCGATCTTCTTAGTAAGCGAGGTGGTAGATGATGAACTTGATGGTGATGTTGATGAATATGGTGGAAGATAACTTGTTTGATGCTGTCGGTCTCTCTCGATTGATCCCTGCAGCCAATGCAACAACCCTGCAAGATATTCGCAACTCCACACATTTGCCCCACGTATCTATCGACCACGAAGCGGTAAAATTGCAATCTTCTAATCCCCAATGGAACAACAGATCACACAAACTTCAGTAGCATAAAAATCCATATCGAAACAAATTGCAGAGTGTATAATTTCAGAGAATAGCAAAGCAATATGTCTGGAAACTAGGGTTTTGTTTAAACATGGTCTAAACCTAATTTGGGGGCGTCCCATGGACTTATATAGGCGTTCCGGACGACAAGTGGTCGAAATAGTTGGATACGAACCGACCCAGAATGGATTTCGGTTGGACTGGCTCGCAGGCCTGGCTACAATGCCGTAGGGATACGGCGCCGTACTGCTGAGTTGGGCTGCTGTGTTGGGCGGCAGTACCGCTGCTCATGGGCGGCAGTGTCGCTGGGGTTGGTGGCAGTGCCGCTGACTTCGGGCGACAGTTCCGCTGCCTGTGGCGGCAGCACCGCTAGTGATGTGGCGGCAGTGCCGCTGGGACCTTCCTCCTCTGACGCGCTTGCCTCCCTCTCCTCCGCGCATCCGTGGAATGTCTTCACGTCCATCACCTTGTGTAGCTCCTCTTCTTCCCGTGCAACGCTGGAATCTCCCTCGTACCTGATCATACATAGATGCAAAGACTTAGGTACTATAAAGTTCTCAACATGTACATCAGCTGCATCGTTTAGGAGTGAATTCACATGTTGGTCTAGTAGCTTCACACGAGCCCTTGTAATGGGTCCAATCCTAACTTCATTGGACTTGAGGTTCACAACAACATCTTGATCATCATGAAGTGTCCGAGATAGTAGTTCAGTAGGGATGTCCTCATCATATATTGGCGATCGCAACCTTCAAGAAGATAAATCCTGTACAATGGAGATCTGGTAGGGGATAAAAGACTGGTTTTAAACATCCTGCAGATGGTGAATACCTTTTTTGATATCTGGCAATGTCTACTTGAAGTCCCTCGGAAGCTTTTATTTTTTTATATTACACTATCTTATTTTCAATTATACCTGAATTTTCTTTGAACAATAAATTATTTAGGTTTCTCGATACCCCTCATCATATTCTGATTTGAATTATTGCACAAAAGACTCCATAGGTTGTGTGACGTTTTTTCTTAATGCTGCAGCGTTTGTGCAATGAGTAAGTTTATCTCCCCTCTTGCAGGTTGCATTCCGAACGGGTGATTTTAACCATCAGGTGATATTCATTGGTGGTTTGACAGATGGTCTCTTAGCAACTGAGTAAGTTACTTTTTTTTTTAAAATTCTCACGTACACTCAGCCGCTCTTATTAGTTATAATTTTGTTAAATATTTATCGTAGTATTCACCCTCTGAAACATTTACCCCCAAAATGATAACATATCGGTGATTGGAAGTTTGGAACACGTTTGAACTTTCCCAAATCTGGAAATAATGCAGGGACCTAAAATTTCCACATAATGAAGTCACTAAGAGATATACAGATTATGAATAATATGCTTTGAGCTCTTGAGCTTCGAACTAAATTCCAATTCCTGCATTGTTCCCAGTTGTTGACTTATGAGTATATTACAATGTGGAGGCATTCTAACAAAATCATTGGCTACAAGGGTAGCAGCCAGCAATACCATGTTGTCATTGGCTCCATGTCAATTGTTAAGTGAGGATACATCCTTATAATTGGAAACACTGTTCTTCTAATTTTGCTTTCTTCCTTGTGTTTTACTCTGTTCACCTCTGTTAGTCTTGGTAGCGATAAATATATGATTTTGTTTTCTTAATTAGTAATTCCACTGCTGTCTGTCACTGCCTGGCAAGCATAGTCATGTTATGCTAGGCTGTATTGGTTCTGTTAGTGTTGGTGTAGTGCTGGCTTAAAATCATGTCATTTCAGAAGTATGTTTCAGCGTATTAATAATTATCGTCGCTGATAACTGCACCTCAAGGTCTCAACTGAACTATTCAATGCAATGGGCAAACTACTGTTGAATTCTGTCTTTGTTGGTCATTTTGAGGATTCAATAAGCTTAGCATCCTTTACTTATCTCTTGGATGATTGGATCATGGCATGTATGGTATATTTGATAGTTGGCCTTTCAAAACTGGCCTGATCTAAATGCTGCCTTCTAACTACTAAAAATTCTTTGTTTGATGTTTACATTGTCTAAACTTTTGATGCAAAGTAGGTGTTGCTCAGGGTGCTAGAAATTCCAAGCATCGCATATGGTATCCCTTGCCTAACCAAAGAAAATTATTAAAATATACGTTTGTCTCAAAGGACAGAAATCTCTTGGAGTGAGACCGCCTCAAAACCACGACAAAGGTGTTCGATAACTTAGGCATGTCTGACTTATCTGTTTTATTTAGGTGTTAGAAAATTTAACCTTGAATATTTAGGTTAAGATTGAATTTGGATTTTATAGTGCTAATTCATTTCTAAAATTTAACAGCTACTTGGAACCACTGTCAGTTGCATTGGAGGTTGAGAAATGGTCACTTGTCCAACCATTACTTTCTTCATCCTATATTGGATACGGAATTTCCAGCTTGGAGCAAGTATGTTATTTAATCATAACACTAGCTTGTTCATCCTTAAACCAAATAGAAGAGTATGCAGCATATCAGTTAATAGACGAATAGCATTGAGAGGTTCTTATGATTGCATGATAAAAGAGTATCTGTGGCTGTGAAGAATAGGCTGCGTGTTCTAAAACCTTTTGTTGCTCGTGTAGTATTCGGATATTATTAATTGCATTTTGAATCATGTGAAGGAGTTGCTTCTTAAGTTATGCACAACATGTTTTTGCTTTAAAGTTAATTCGTTATAGCAAAATTTAAGACTACAAACATTGTCTATAAAAGAATTGAATTACAAGGTTGACTTAAACAATTTGCATGCATGCATCTAAATAACACCAGCTTGTTCATCCTTATACCAAATAGAAGAGTATGCAGCATATCAGTTAATAGACGAATAGCATTGAGAGGTTCTTATGATTGCATGATAAAAGAGTATCTGTGGCTGTGAAGAATAGGCTGCGTGTTCTAAAACCTTTTGTTACTCGTGTAGTATTCAGATATTATTAATTGCATTTTGAATCATGTGAAGGAGTTGCTTCTTAAGTTATGCACAACATGTTTTTGCTTTAAAGTTAATTCGTTATAGCAAAATTTAAGATTACAAACATTGTCTAAAAAAGAATTGAATTACAAGGTTGACTTAAACAATTTGCATGCATCTAAATAACTGGAAAAAGCGTAAAGTATTTTGAGCCAATGCCAGGATTTAGTGCACACAATTTTAAATATTTTGGCAATGCTAGGTAACACGGGCCTACTTATGAGCTGTTTCTTAAAATAGTAAAAGTATATACATAATGCAATTACATGCAGTTGCATGCTCAAGGACTTGTCTGCTATTCCCTTTGTCCCAATTTATGTGGTGTCCTCGTATTTTGTGATTTAACTTTAACCATTGATGATGATTAGACCAATATATGATTAATGTGCAATGAAAATTATACCATTGGAATTTATGTTCTTATACGATTCATTGGTATGATTTTCGTGGCATATAGCCCATGTTTCATTGGTCAAACTGAATGTTAAACTGGAACCCACCTGAAGTGTGGAGGGAATATTTCTAGAATATGGGTTGAATATGAATTTCAGTAGAACCCTAGGCAGGAAATTTGTAAAAAATGGGAAGTGTGAACCTTAGGTAGAATGTTCAATGGTCTTGTTTGCAGTAGAAGATGTCTTTGTACGTGTTTCTACCTTTTACTTCATATTCCTGGAAGTTGATTGATGACTGAAGTATTCTTTATGTTAAATAAACTTTATATGACAGTTTTTATTTTTATTTTGAGGGAAAACTTTATATGACAGTTATGTTGGTGACGGACTGCATCATTCATCAAACCTTCTGATTTTACCTTTTACCTTTTTTTGTGCAATATATCTATACCTAATAATAAAGGGAGAAGTGTTTCCCTGGTTTTGTTCGTTTGTTTCGGTTGTCTATCCTATGTTTCTTTCACCCGGTCCTTCTTTGTCTGTCGATCGCTAGAGTTGAGTTCGGAGCGGTGGCCACTCCTCCACCCGTACGTGAGAAGAATTCTTTTCTTAGCCAGAGCCGATCAACGGGCATGTTTCTAGCGCCCACGCCCTGGTTCCATTATATAAACATGACATCGAGGGCAAAGGTGAGATCAAGGAAACATGATTCCTTGGCCACCACGAAAAATACACAAATACTTGCCCTATAATCCTCCATTATCGATCGAATAAGCAAATTTTGAAGCCATGGCGGTTATTGGATTTCTCCTCCCCCTGGCGAGATTTCAGCGACGGCCACAATGAGCCGCTGTGGTGATGCGCTCCCTACCGAGTAGGGGGGCGATCCTGGTCGTGCAAGAGTCCACGGGCGACCCAGCGGTCCAGCCGAAGCGCGCATCCTGAATCGACGGTGTGAGGTATGCCAAGCTGCGACTCAACGACCTCATCCTAGAAACACAATGGATATTAAAGAAGTGCGCAGCAGCCGTTCGTGTGTGTAGGTAGGCGTCGTTGACCCCGGGGTGCAGCTCGTGGTCATGCCCACAAACAACATGCTTTAGGCCTGGTGCATGTGCATCTCTTTGTGTATCCATCTTCAGTTATTCACGACCGCGCTGACATGCGTGCGTGTACTCGAGGGCGACCTCGAAAAGGACACTCATTACGCCCTCTTTGGTTATCGATTCATCCATCATGACTACACATGACGAATCAAGTCCATCAATTGATTGAGGATGACAATCTAGGTGTTGCTGCTGCTACTAACCAAACAGTTTATGGTTGACCTCAGCTTGGCTGCAGCTTTCCAAGAGCATGATAGAAGTTCAGTCCAGCTGCCGGCGAGGGAACGTGTCCAAGTTTGCCCCAGGCAGCACATAGGTGCTGGCGAGGTTTGCGACGTTGGCCTACAGGTCGCAGGCTCTTCCGACCATGGTGTCTGTTTTTGTTAGAGTTGTAGATACGGTTTCTATACTGTACGGTATTCTATACCATTGTATTCCTTGTTGTACAAGTTGATCATAATATATAAGCATAGCCAGCCGGTTGGGGTTAACCACGGCAAACAACTCCTTTTGACTTGGTATCAGAGCGAGTCGACTCCCTAGGGTTTTCCCTGTCGCCGCTACTTCGCGCGAGTCCTCCGCCTCGCCGCCGCTCGCGATGAGCTCTTCCGCGATGCAGATCGCCACTGTCGGCGCGGCCGGTTTCCTCCTCCACTCCATCGATCCCCGCCGGCGCAATCATCACCGCACCCACCGGCCACAACACCAACACCATCACCGTGCGCCTTGATCGCACTAACTTTCTTCTCTGGAAGATGCAGGTCGTCCCCAACATTGCTGGACAGGGGTGGTACGGCTTCCTCGACGGTTCTTGCAAGATGCCCCCGCCCACGATCACCGAGGGGCACGGACGCCAACGCCGTCACCAGTCCCCAATCCCGACTACGCCAACCGGTTCTACACGGATCGGCGCGTCCTTGGTATCCTCGTCGGCTCCATGACGCGAGGAGATCCTCGGCCACCTCATCGGGCGCACCACCTCGGCGTCCGTGTGGTCCCGCCTCGTGTCCATGTTCTCGGCCCAAAACCGAGCGAGGGCACGCCGGATGCGACGGCAGCTTACGTCGGCCGAAGAAGAACGACCTCACCGCCGCCGCCTACTTCCACAAGATGAAGGGTTTTGCCGATGCTATGGCGATGGTCGGTTCTCCGATCTCTCGATGACGAGTTGATCGACTACATCGTTGTCGGTCTTGGGTCTCGATACGAGTCCCTGCAGAGACTCTCTCACGGTGCTCGCCGCCGGCGCGCGGACAACCTCGGCGTGGAAGACTTCTACTCCATGCTCCTCTCCCGTGAGGCTCTCCTAGAGCAAAACTCACGAGCCCCCGACTTCTCCACCTCCGCCAATGCCGTGGCGCGGCAGGGCGGTGACAACCGTGGAGGAGGGCGCCCCTTCGTCGACAACAACATCGGTCGCTCCGGTGGCCGCCCATCCGGACCACCTGGTGGCGGCCACCGCACCCGGTGGCCGAGCAGCGGCAGCAGGCCGGCGCGGCAACCGCCCAAACCAAGGGGGCGGTGGTGACGGCGGAGGAGGTCAAGGTGGTGGCGGTGGCGGCGGCCGCTCGGCCGCCGGCCGTGGCACCCGGCCGCCAATCTGCGATATCGGGGTCACGGTGCCCTCCGGTGCCGAAATCGCTTCAACCAGGCCTATCGGCAAAGGACTCTCGCTCCGGGAACGCCGCCTCCTTCCGAGAATCTCAGCCTCGGTTCTTCGACTCGAGTGCCACCGACCACCTCACCAACGACATGAGTCGGATGCACGTTCGGGATCGCTACCCCGGCAAGGATCAAGTGCAAGTCGCCAACGGTGCAGGTTTGTCTATTACGCATGTTGGTCGCTCTCGCTACTCCGGTTCATCATCTCCCATTGAGCTTAAGAATGTCCTTCTTGTTCCTGGTCTTAGCAAGAATTTGCTTTCCGTCTACCGCCTTGTTTCTGACAATCATATATTCATTGAGTTTCATAAATATTTTTTCTGTGTCAAGGACAAGGTCACGAAGCGAGTTCTTCTTCGCGGTAGAAGTCGTGGCGGTCTCTACCCTCTACCTTTCGAGCCGCGCCATGGCGTCCGGGCCTCATGCATCGTCCGGTGTGCGGCTGTCTTCCGAGCATTGGCATCAACGTCTCGGTCATCCCTCAAATAAAGTAGTGCAAACTATTGTTAGTTCCAATAATCTATCGTGTTCTTCAAACATTGAGTCTCTAGTGTGTGATGCATGTCAACGTGCCAAAAGTCATCAATTACCATATAGTTATTCGACCCGTGTGTCTCGGTCTCCCTTGAGCTTATTCATACCGATGTTTGGGGTCCCGCTTTGCCTTCTTCCGGAGGTTTTAAGTATTATGTTAGCTTCATTGATGACTACGACTCGTTATTCTTGGATTTACTTGATTAAACATAAATCGACGTTGAAAGCATCTTCTACACTTTTCGGTCTCATGTAGAACGTTTGTTGAATGCTAAAATTCGCACCGTCCGGTCCGATTGGGGTGGTGAGTATCATCGCCTCCATGCCTACTTTGCTCGAACGGGTATTGCTCACCGTGTTTCTTGCCCACATACCTCCCAACAAAATGGCATTGCCGAACGCAAGCATCGCCATCTTGTCGAAACGAGCTTAGCCCTCTTAGCTCATTCCTCAATGCCCCTTCGGTATTGGGATGAGGCTTTTCTATCGCTTCGTTATCTTATCAACAGGATGCCCACGCCCATCATCAACAACACCACTCCAGCTTTTCCGCTTGCTCAACACACCTCCGGAGTATTCGTTCCTACGCACGTTTGGTCGTGCGTGTTGGCCTAGTTTGCGTAAGTACAATTCGCGCAAACTCGAGTTTCGCTCCAAGATGTGTGTTTTCCTTGGCTATAGTCCTATGCATAAAGGCTACAAGTGCCTTGATCGCTCCACTGGTCGCATATACATCTCTCGTGATGTCGTGTTTGATGAGAAGGTGTTTCCCTTCTCCACTCCGGTGCCTGTCGTTGATGTCTCTAAATTGCTACTCGTGTCTTTCCCTCCACTCGAACCAGCTACTCGAGCACCGACACGCGTAATTATGACATCACTATGTTACCGGCTAATGCACCTGTTCCTGTTGCAAGCTTTCCTGTGCAGGTGTTGGACCAGCGGATCGACGTGCATGCCTCGGGGCCTGCGTCTTCCCATGCAGAGGCCCCCTGTGGCTCGGGCAGCGTTGCACCTAGCGACCCGGCTCTCCGCTCGCCGCCCGTGCGCGCGACGCCTTCCTCGCCGACGTCCGGGCTAACCGGGCTCCCTCCGGGCCGACCACGCTCCCGCCGGCGCTCGTGGACGAGCTGTCCCGTGCTTCGCCGGCCTCACTCGCTCCTCGCCTCGGCTTCGCCGATCCATCGACAAGCATCACCGAGTCCTCTCGGCTCCCCGACGTCGTCTGCAAGGCACTGCCGGCCGAACCGCCTCGGGTCATCGTCACGCGGCAACGATAATGCTATATTTCGTCCCAAGATCTATCGGGATCGGCACGGTTCGCTATGACTCCGATCGTCGTCGTGCTCTTTTGGTGGAACCAGCCTCTCATCGCACCGCTTTGATCGAACCTCGCTTGGCGTAGCGCTATGGAAGCCGAGTTTGATGCACTTCGAAGAATCGAACGTGGGTCTTGGTCCCTCGTCCTCCCGGCACTAACATTGTTGGAAGCAAGTGGATTTTCAAAACGAAGTATCGTCCCGATGGTTCGGTTGACAAATACAAGGCGCGACTTGTCGCTCGAGGTTTTACACAACAAGCATGGTATTGATTATCATGATACGTTCGATCCAAAGGGTCAAGCCGATCACGGTTCGCCTTGTCCTATCTCTTGCTCGTTTCTCGCGGTTGGTGCCTGCGTCGGATTGACGTGAGTAACGCTTTTCTCCATGGTTTTCTCACCGAGGATGTCTATATGCAGCAGCCTGCTCGGCTTTGAGGATCCGCAGTATCCGCAGCGATGTCCGTAAGTTGCAACGTGCTCTTTATGGTCCGAAACAGTCGCCCGTGCCCGGTATGCGCGCCTCGGTGATAAGCTCCATCGGCTTGGCTTTGTTGCTAGCACGATGGATACCTCTTTGTTCATTTTTGATCATGCTCGGTGTGATTGTCTATATGCTTGTCTATGTCGATGACATTGTTCCGGTCGGATCCTCTTCCGTTGCAGTGGAGAAGCTTGTTGCCACCTTGTCGGATTCTTTTCCTATCAAGGATCTTGGGCGCTTGGAGTATTTCCTTGGCATCGAGGTTGCCTACTCTTCTTCAGGGCTTGTGCTGTCTCAACACCGCTATGCCCTTGATCTTCTTCATCGGGCCAACATGGAGCAAAGTCGGCCGGTCACTACACCTATGTCTACTTCGACAAGTTGACACGAGATCTCGGTACACCGCTTGGTTCGAGAGGATGCTTTCAAGTACCGGAGTTTGGTTGGGGGACTTCGGTACCTCACATTGACGCGTCCCGACTTATCATTTGCTCGTCAACAAGGTTTGTCGAGCACTGCCGCAGCCGACTACCGCCCACTATGAGGCGGTCAAGCGTATTCTCGCGCTTTGTTCGTGGCACCGTGTCGACCGGCTTGCGTTTCGTCGCTCCTCTTCTATGGACCTCAATATTTTTACCGATGCGGATTGGGCTGGCTGTCCCGATGATCGTCGCTCCACCGGCGGTTTTGCGCTCTTTCTTGGTCCTAATCTTGTGTCATGGAGTTCTCGCAAGCGCCCGACCGTGTCTCGCTCCGAGCACCGAGGCGTAATATAAGGCTCGGCCAATGGCACCGCCGAGGCTGTTTGGATTCGACTCGTGTTACGGGAGCTTGGAGTGTTTCAGCCTCGACCTCCTGTCTTATGGTGTGATAATGTTGGTGCCACGTACTTATCTGCCAATCCGGTTTTCCATGCTCGCACGAAGCATATCGAGGTTGATTTTCACTTCGTGCGTGAGAGAGTTGCGCTTGGTGCGCTTGATGTTCGGTTCATCTCCACCGCCGACCAGCTGGCTGATGTGTTTACGAAGCCTGCTACGCAGCTCGCGCTTCGTCGTTTTAGTTCCAATCTTAACCTTGTTCACGACGGTTTAGATTGAGGGGAGTGTTAGAGTTGTAGATACGGTTTCTATACTGTACGGTATTCTATACCATTGTATTCCTTGTTGTACAAGTTGATCATAATATATAAGCATAGCCAGCCGGTTGGGGTTAACCACGGCAAACAACTCCTTTTGACTGTTTTCACCCCAATCAACTTCACGGCGGTGACGTTGTGCCGACAGGCTAGACCAGGAGGGAGAACAGGAGGTCGACGCGTCCTTGGTCGCTTCCACGAACAGCACACGCTGCGCCTTGGTTTTAACCTGAAGCTTCTGGCAATCAGGCTCATCGGCGACACACGCTGTATTGATTAGTACTTCTGATGGATTATCTTGGAGTGTGAATTGGAGCTCACCTCACCCTTGGTTAAGACTTCAGAAACTAGTCGTCACTACCAGATCTCTTGCAATGGAAGAGCAGTGATTCTGTGACTCTACCCTATGTTGTGTAGAACAGCTGTCATCCGGTTTAGCTTGTCCGTGTTGCAGCAGCAATGCCAACAGTATTGCAGTCTAGAATTCACAACTTCAGGCCCTGGCGTGGTGCAACAATTGACAAGCACGCCGACCGCATGCGAGCGTAGTTATTTCTGCTTGTCTGATGGATGGTGAGGCCGTGAGGGCGATATGCATCCGAATCTGGCAATGCATTATGCCTGCATCGATGGGCTTGTAGTAAGTTGTATTGTCCTGTTTCTACTTCTCCTTTAGAAACGGTTGTTCTCTTTCTTTAATTGATCAAATGCTGGTTCTCTATTATCCAAGTGCCAATGAGTATATACGGGAATATAATTCTTTATTAGACCTCCTGAGTGAATTTCTGCTAAATCATGTCTTTTCAGTTTATCAGTTTATTATGTAGTTGTAAGTTGCCGACAATTTCTACAATTTCGGACATGTATGAAACCCTTTGGCTGACACTCCTCGCTGTCTCATATAACTGAGAAAAGCATTCCAAATTGTTCCTTGAAGGTTATTGAAAATGATTGAGTCAGAGAACCATACAGATTACCCATACATATTTAAAAGTTATTGCGTCATATCGAAAATTTCCTAGAGACTACTAAACTATCCTTTTGCACTAGAATAAGGAATACATTTTATTACGGAAGTCAATATTTGTACAAATCCACCTCTTATTTTCTCCGCACATGATCCCTTTCAATCTTCCAACGCCGCCAAGCTTGCGACCTTGCTGTCTTCGTCAACCCGCCACTACTAACCAGCGTCCTATTCCTCGAGTACGAAGGCCCACCGGTACTCTCATAAGGGCTCCTAAACTGAGTCGTATTTGTTTCTTCCGGTGCAACGCGCGGGCACTTTTGCTAGTATTCCTTATATATATCACCAATTTTGTTGTGTGACTTATGAATTTTTGAATGATTTTTTCCTTTTCTTATCGCCGTTTCTTGTTTCTTGATTTATTGTATATATTGATTGCATTTTGTATTTTGCAAGGACGCATTGGAACTTGATCAGCTCATTAGCTACTTGATAAATAAAGAAAATTCTGAAGGAGTAATATTGCTCGGTCACAGCACTGGTTGCCAGGTATGCTGTGACAACTTCACTAACATACTGCACTATTCTACGGTCTCCGATGTGAAATAATATAGACACTTCTATGGATGTCAGGATATCGTGCATTACATGCGGACAAACTTTGCATGTTCAAAAGCTGTTTCCGGGGTAATTTTGCAGGTATTTCCTCCTGCCCATATTCTTGTACTTAAAGTGTCGTGTAAGGGCAACTTTATTATTCTGAATGTAATGTATCACATGCAATTTGCACCCTAATGACAGAATCAACTGGTCAACTTTGTAACGGCATTGATAAGAAACTGTTTTTTTGAAATTAATTTAACGGCTTAATGCTCTTTTGATACAACTTCTATGATAATCTGCTCCTTAGGCCCCAGTAAGTGACAGGGAGTATAGGGCAACTCTTCCAGAAACAGCAGAAATGATAGACCTGGCAGCGAAAATGATCAGTGAGGGCCGTGGAATGGATTTAATGCCGAGAGAAGCAAATTCAGATGCTCCAATTACTGCATACAGGTACCGATTTCACGCTCAAATTACACACATAAATAGTTACAGTACTGCGCACAAGTACTGCTGTTTTGATGATAGTTATAATTGTCATGCTCAAAAACTGCGTAGAGTTAGACGAGGAGTATAATGTGGAGTATACTATGAGTCTATGACTGATCATGTTATATTTAGGGCATGCCCTATGCGGAAATAAGCCCAGCCATGAGGGCCTTATGCCAGCTAATCTACATTAGGGCTGACCTCGCTAAAGGGTAACATCAGCCTTGTGGCTTGGTAACAGGGAATAGAAAATGAAATGTCTATTTCCTACCTACTCCAACTACCACAGCACAAGAAAGACAACTAGAGAGGATGTTGCTGCGGTCATTGCAATCGCCGTCGGTACCCGGAGGAGCACTGCAGGGATCACTGGATCTTGCGACCCGGGGCCTAGTCAAGCAGGAGTGACTGAAGCAAAGGCCTTGCTGGCATAGTGCTAGGCCTGAAGATGTCTGCAAGCTCCTCTCTCCCTCACCACTGCAAGCTTGGTCCCAGAAGATGGCCAGAGCAGCAGCGTGGAACAAGCAGAATCTAATGGGTGTAAAAGCTGGAGAATCAGCCAGATGATGCAGCAGTTTAAGGATTTCCCCAGTGGCAGGAGCTGCAGAGCTTCTTGAAAATGATGAAAACGAGCCACCAAAATAACTGGTACTTGAACCTCCAGGGTGCTTGAGAGGAAGGTCACCTCGAACAGTAGTACAGTATATGGCTCCACATTTTCATTCTTGGAATAATAGGTGCAACGAAGACAGCCACCACATGCACCTATAGAAGTTGCAGCAGAAACTGAAGCACCACCCGCCTGAAATGACAGACATGGTGGCAGATAAGCATGGTGAAGTCAGGGAGTAGACACCATGCCTGACGAAGCACAGGAATAAGACATCATTGCACCATTTATTTTTCCTGGTTTACAATGTGAAGGATCTAAAAACTGCTGTCTCCTAAAAGAAACAAAGTGCTTGCCCTCTTGAGAGGGGTAGAGATCGTGACCAGCTAAGCGGGCGGGAAACTGGTAGCAGGCCCACCTTTCAAGCTGCAGCTCGAGGATGCCACATCCCTTCCGGCTCCAAAAGCAGAGTCTGGCGAAACTGTCCTGGTCCTGCTCAAGGAGAGTCGGAGGCTGGACGGCACTCGGAATGAGAGCAGGGTCCGCTGTGTCCTGGTCCTGCGCAAGGAGAGGCTGGACATCACTCGGAGTGTCATGTTGATGAATTAAGAGTGTCAGTCCAAGGTTGAGTACTTCTTGTTGGTTGCATGACCATGCAACATGAAAAATGTATCAAGGTCTTAGAAAGCTAAGCAACATGTGGATAAAAGATGAAACGGTTGTCAACATTGAAACTCGAGCCTGGAGAACAAACACCCAATGACTAAATTACAGTGTACCAAACATAGTTTCCTAGAATTTTTTCATGCAATATATCCTTTTGTTGGATATGTTTTATCTTATTGGGTGTATCTGGCAGCATATCTGCTTGTATTGTTTGATAGTTGATGTGATCTTCATAAGGATTTTTTCCATTCAGTTCCATTCTAACGCATAGATACAAAATGTGTAGGTTCCACTCCCTTTGCGCATACATGGGTGATGATGACATGTTCAGTTCTGATCTTAGCGAAGACCAGCTGAGGCAGAGACTTGGTCATATGTCAATCACTCAGTGCCAGGTATAATTCCTCTTTTCTAGTTGGCCATGTTAAAGCACTTAATAACATCCATTTCTTGAGTGATTTCATTGCCCAGGAATAATGATAGGTATGATGTGCAGGATTTTCATTCCCTTCTGATGGCAGGGAACACCTTGTCATTCTTTCATGGTCCTTTGACCTTAATTTGATGCTGATCAAACAGTTTTCACCGTTTTGGCAAAAAAAAAAAAAAATTAAAGAACATGATGGTACCCCTATGAAATTACACAATCTGTATGTCACTGACTTGTTATGTACGATGACATTATCTGGGGCTTCAAATCACCTGACTTGTTGATAGATAAACAACACAAATATAGACATAGTGCTGTCTTTGAAACGCTTCACGAGTTATGGATAAGAAGGAAGTCTCTTCCGAATAACAACTAGTCATCTGCTAAAGAAACATTTCACCAAGTACTGAACATTAGATTATCTGGCAAAGTTGGATGCTTCCATTTATATTGGTATGAGGTACATGTACAGATTCCTAAGATGAAGGTACATTTAAGATAATTGAAATTAAGCTGCATCTGGATGAAAACAGTTATGAGCCAGCATAACATATATCTGATAAATTGATTCATGGGCTCACTGCATGATGTCAATTTTAGTGTGCACTGCAAAGTGCAAGCAATGACTTACTTTTCTTCGTGTCGTTTGTGGGCATTATGAACTTAGTTCAGTTTCTGACTTCCTGTGGCTGCTGAATTTTCTAACTTCCAAGTGTTTTGTCTGCAGGTTATTTTCTCAATGGGGGATGAGTATGTCCCAGAATATGTCGATAAGGAGGCACTCATAGACAGGTAGAAACCCAAATTGAGCAAATGGGGATTCAGTATGATATCATACTCAAGTTGCATGTTTCACTGCAGACTATGTTGGGCACTCGGAGGTGCAGAGAAAGTTCAAATAGAATGGGGAGACCATGCCCTCTCCAACAGGGTGCAAGAGGCAGTTCGGGCCATTTTAGATTTTGTTAAGAGGGAGGGGCCCAAAGGATGGGACGATCCATGGAGCTAGAAATAGCAAGTCATATGCAACTAGTCGATCTTTATCCCGTAAAATATATTTTTTGCAGTTTTTTCTGATTTATTCACATGGTCCAGTGTTCTGTGTATAATATTCTGATTAATTTAATTTTATCACCTCAACCCTTGTCTTATACAACTTGATTCTCTATCCTGTTCATGTGTGAACATAAGGCACACTATCTGAAAGCTGCAAATCGTAGTGCTAGTGTTTCTCAAATGTTGTTGTTTGTTGAGTCGCCATGATCTTGAAGATAAATATAGGTGCCACAGTTCATCATGAATAAATGCATTAAATGTAATGTCACCATGTGCAATTTTATATGTTAATACAGCGTGACGGGGTTGTGTGTCATATCTGGTGTATGCGCTGCGTAATTGTAAGTGCTCAAGTATATTGGGTTGTGAGCCCATTGGTTTGTGAGTGCATTGGGCCTCACTGGGTCTAGATTCATGATAGCAACATGTCCTTACCAATCCCAGTTCTATGCAAAACCTGCACGTGTTGAGATTCCTGATATGAGCGTGGGGATGATTTTGGTAAACCGTGGCCGTGGATCCTCTCCGAAAATGGATTTTCTCAAGTTCGAGGGGGATAATTCTAGGGTTTGGCAGCAAGATTGCGGTACCTGTTATAGGTAGATTAGATTATTTGTGTGTGTGTGTGGTGGGTTGGAGGGGGGGGGGGGGGGCGTAGTTCATGAGAAGTTTTGAAAAAACAATCAGATGCCAGACATGCTCTGTTCAAGAGTAGTCTTTTCCTAATGTGTTATTGCTCTATAGTTCTGCTTCTTTGTAGATGAGTTTATGCATGACTTACATGAAGACATTCATACTGGTATTCATCTTCACTGACCCAATGACCTCACTTCTGTTAGTTTGTTGGCTCTAATGTAGGAAGAGGACATGGAAAATGGAAAATGCGGTAACCCAGCATAGCACTGCATGTTGTAGTATACAAGTTGTTGATATGACATTCATGAATGAATTTCTTCACAAATATCACATCCCTCAGAGTGGTACAACAGAAACATTGCAGGTTATAACACTTCATACAATTACAAACATGGTTCTTAACATCTCATAGGTCCGATGAGAACACCCTACGATCTTACTCATTACAACTTCAACAACTTGTTTAAGTAAGTCACTACGCTGCTCGGCTCCGTGGTGTCTAGGGTAAGACTACTCCTCCGCCTCCACTTCATCTGTGCCGTAGACTATCCCATAGTCTACACATTCAACTCCTCCGGGCAAGTCTGGCTCCTCGTAGACCACCTCGTATTCGCCTTCATATGCTTCGGTGCAGGCCTCCTCTTCATGATCACAGTCTAGCAAGGGTGTCGAAAGAAAGTGAGGACAGAGGTACTCAGCAAGTTCAAAAGAGAAAAGGTGTTTGATGCACTAGGCTACGACCGTTGATCAGAAAATCAGGCCAATGCATGTTTCGCAAACATTTCATCAAAAGGTTTATTTTATTCTGAAAACTATGCCCGCCAGTCTTCACAGGTTGACCAGAACTTCACGTAGTTCCTTTCCTGCCATGTTCGTAGTTCCCTTCCCGGAACAGGGAGTGACAAGCCACAATTTGATACACTCTGCAGATGTGCGTTACTTTTCCCATAAGAGAACTTATCCTTGTTGCCAACCGGACGTACTTTCCCGTCCACACTTCCTTGGTGTGAGGCCCAGTATAAGAACCAAGCCAATCGATGCCTTCTCCGCGACCCCGCATACCCACCCTTTTGTATTCAGAGGGCCCTCGATTACTTACTTATCTAGAGCGCTTGAACCTAGGCCATGATACAATCCATCATATACCCTATTGCGCAATGACGTCCACCTGGGACCGGAGAGCTTTATGACCTCTCAACCTTACTGTGGGTCCATCAGCACACCACAGCGCCGGCAAATAGGCATCCGTTGATATGCGAAAGGAAGAAGATACAACTGACTTCCCCAGAGCCATTGTAGATGTCATGGTTAACGCGAAATGTACGATGCTAGAATCACTAGACGACATTGGTGAGTAGTCCTAGATGAGTAGAACCCTTGCAATGGAACCTCCACCATCAACACATACCATGGTTCCATTTCCCACCACATAGTCATATTCATAATTGGAAAAGTAACTTTTCATTTTCAATGCAGGAGTGATAAGTATATTGCTTTGCGAGTAAATGGATAGAAAATAATCAATATGGCATCAGCAAGAGTGAACTTGCCTGGTGTGACGCCCCGGAACCGGTACCATGAGGATCCCAGCGAACCCGCCGAAATCCGCACGATATCGACTCAGAGACACCCTCCGACACGACGTGCGCGACGAAGCACACACGTGATGCCAGAGGAATTACCACGAGCGGTAACATTACAACATGATTACAGTAGAGTCCACAAGATACATATATATTACAACAACGACTCCAACGAGTCAAGAATACAAATATACAATACAAAGATCCAAATCATATAGAAATCGAATACGTCCGAGTACGGACAAGATACAAATTGGACTAAGAGTCCTGAAGATAACCAGTGGCGTCTATAACCCTGCCCAGGCCAAACCGGGAGGGTAACCTTGCTAGCGTCGTTCTTCATCGTACCGATCTTCATACCTGCCCGGTTATGTCCCAAAGAAGCAGCAATAAGTACGGGTTCGTACTTAGCAGGACTTCAAGACGTATAAGCATTCGTCAACCAGTCGTCCTTTGTACTTGAGGCAC
Source organism: Lolium rigidum (assembly GCF_022539505.1). Lineage (NCBI taxonomy): Eukaryota > Viridiplantae > Streptophyta > Magnoliopsida > Poales > Poaceae > Lolium > Lolium rigidum. The sequence continues at coordinate 42,433 of NW_025901306.1, forward strand.
GCATGGGACTTAGAGGACGCAAGAGGAACGTCATAGGCAATATGGTGGGATTAAGCGGCAGCGCACAAACACTAAAAACCTATAGAGACTGATGTAGCCCCGCCTATCGTCGACGCCACACCATGGCCAAGGAGTCCCCCAAGTGGACCAACAAGCGCAACCCCGCCTATCATCGACGCTACACCATGGCCAAGGAGTCCTCCAAGTGGACCAACAACATAAACCCCCGCCATATACGTCAAGGTGAACTCTTTCCTCTCAACACTCGACCTCGTCAATACCTTGGATGGAATGCTACCTCATGTCGGTGTGTTACATGTCATTAGGTACAAGAGTCATCGAGGAACCGGAGAGAAGGAACTCCCATGGTGCAAGGAAGAGAGAAGAAGAAGGATGAAGGAAGAAGGAGGGAAGAGGAAGAAGAGGCGAGAGGAGGAAGGCCGGCCGGTCACGGAGCCGACGGCTCTGACCGGACCACCGGTCACAGCCCGGTCGACCGGCTCGACCGGCCGGTTTTCGACCGAACGTCGACCGGTGCCATCCGGAAGCAATCCCGGGCTCCCGAAGCCCCGCCCGGTCACCGTCCGGTCCAGGATCCGGTTGTGGACCGGATGGGCCGGTCCCAGGCCCGGTCCAACCGGCCCTGTGACCGGATTTCACGGGTTTGACCCACCAACTCGTACCTCTTCGACCCAAGTCGCCTTGTATGCCTATATAAGCACCCCGGTCGCCCCCTTACCTCTTTAGACATGATTTAGGCTTAGAGATGACTTTGAGCTTTGTCTCCCTAGGGTTTCATCCCCTTTGTATCCAAGGCAACCCTTGATGGATGTATGGATTTGTGAGTGTGAGATTCTAGTGTTACCCACTCTCTCTCCCACTCCTTGATTCATCTCCCTCACCGATCTCTCCGCTCCGGGATTCTACCTCGTGTCTCTCCCGGGTTGATTCTATTGGCGTGGTCCATCGAGCCACGGGGGTAAGTATCGATTGTATCGGGTTGGTGTGCGTGCGTGAGTTCCTCGTGTTCTTCGTGTTCTTCGTGTTCTTCGCGCTCTCCCTCCGTTTCCCCTTTGGATTTCCGGTCAACCGCAAGATCGGGCCACAAACGGGGTCTTAGACCTCATCATATGGTATCAGCAGCCTTTGGTTTCCGCGGATTTGACCCCCCACCCATCCAATTTCGTCTCTAAAAATTTTCCCCAAAAATCCCCAAAAATAGCCCTAATTTGCCTCTTGACCGATCTGCGATTTGGTTGCGTTTTGAGTGGTTTTGGTCCATGGATTTGGTGTTGGAGTGCTTGATCTACTATCTCCCCAACTTTTAGCCCCCAATTCCATCATTTCCCTTCGTTTTGGTCGATTTGGCTTGGTTTTGCTCAAGAACAGGAGAGAGAAAACGAGCTGTCCGGTTGAGCACCGGTTGACCGGGCCACAGACCGGCCGGGCCAGCCCAGAACCCGGTCAACCGGCCGTATGACCGGGCCAGCCGGCGCCAGGGCCGGTCAACCGGGCCCCAGACCGGGCGCCACCACTTCCACCACCTCCGCCGACCACCACCACCCCTCCACCACCGGCAAGCTCCGTCACCCCCACAAATCACCGCTCCGAAGCAAGCGACGACATCCTCGGCACCCCGGACTTGCAACCGTACTCTTGACATCACCGCCATCATCGCAAGTTGTGTGTTCATCACCGCCTAACATCTTAGGTATAACTTGCATTCCCCTTGTAACCCCTCTTCTTTTGCGATCTATCCTATCGAGCATTGCTTATTGAGTGTTGCGAGACATTGCACGTGGCCCCAATTGTGAGGTGTGTGTGTAGTGTGGAGTCAAGCTTATAAGAAAGTACTCGTGTGGCAAAATAGCAAGAGCGAGCTAACGCTAACATAGAGCGTGAAAAAGAAAGAAAAGCACAAAAAGAGTGCAAGTGCCATCATACATACAAAAGAGTGCAAGTGCCACCATAGATACAAAAGAGTGCAAGTGCCACCACATACAAAAGAGAAAAAGCTTTTAAGCAAAAGAGAGAAAAGAGAAGAGAGGCTACGTGTGAATCTTGTTGTCTCTTCATTTGCAACCAAAGCTTTGCCTCTCCTTGTGTTAGTGTGACACCGAGCACCCTTACATACACTTTTCCGCTCACTTTTGGTTGCACTAACCCCGCTTATCCCGTGTGTGTGTTCCACATCTTTTCCGTGTTTATAGTGATCATCGCTTTGACATTTGAATTTTTGGATTTCCACCACTCTTGACAATACACTTGATTTCGGATTTCGTCTTTTGGCTTTCCACCATACTCACCTAACACAATATTTGCTAGCTTTTGCGTGTGCTTTTGTGTGAGTGCCCGATACAATTGATTTTGACCTCGGCTTGTTGGATCACCCCAATCTTGTCATACCACGGTAAGGTTGCGAGGTAGTGTTCTTCCACTAACATACACCATATAGATACCATCGTGCTAACATGTATAGCGACGAAGAAGATACGGAGGAGTACACGGAGCACTTCGAGGAGGACTCCTCTTCAAGCACCGCGGATGTGGAGGAACATGTGGAGCTCTACTCCAACTATGGCTCCGAACGCATCTCCGACATCTCCGACATCGAGGAGCTCGACAACGACCATAGCTCCCCAAGCATCATCGACATGGACGACATGATGGAGCGCCACCTTGCGGACGACTTCGACGAGCTCTACATCGACAATGGCGCATCAAGCATGGACGACATGGTGGAGCAACGCCACGACTACGCCATCGACGACATGGTGGAGCAACGCCACGACTACGACATCGATGACATGGCGGAGCAACACCACGAGTACGACATCGACGACATGGTGGAGCAACGCCATGCCTACGACATCAACACCATGGCGGAGCCTCACCTAGTCTCCACAAGGAGCAATGACGATGCTCCCACGTCCTCCTACTTGGCCCACGGAGCTACATATGAAGATAGAGGACCTCCACGATGGCACCATCATATGGATCATCAAGAGCGTCCCCATCATGAGCGTCATCGACACACTTCTCCGAGCTCCACTAGGCGCCACCATGAGAGTGCTTATGCACAAGATCGTCGACTTCAAGTACATCATGTGGAGCATCAAGAGCGTCCCCAACATGATCGTCATCGACACTCTTCTCCAAGCTCCACAAGGCGCCACAAGCACCATGCCAAGTCGCATGAGCCATCATCTCGGCATGGCAAGGACCGTCATCGACTCACACCATCTCATGATCGTCGTCGACCACCACCGTCGCATGGCTCCCATCGACATATGTCACCCCATGAGCATCACCGACACAAGCCACCCCATGAGCGCCATCGACCAACATCTTCCACGGATCTTCGACGACACCACTCAAGCCTTGGTGATGAGGCACGAAGACGAGATCCTCGATATGAAGACGACAAACACCATCATACGGTGTCCACCACTACAAGGACGGCAAGTGCACATCGCGCATACCTTCCTCATGAGGCGACTTCCACCTCTTGTGCCACCACCACAATGGCCCCTACCTCGTCACATGCCTATGGACTCCGATGCTACAAGTGCAAGCAACAAGGCCACCCTCCACGGGAATGTCCCAATCTCCTATGTGAGGTGTGCAAGGCCAAGGGTCACGTGGCATGGCAATGCACAACGCCAAGTGCCAAGACGCTCTACTTCGACAAGCTACAAGCCCAAGCCACCAACAAGCCTTTAGCGCCCACACTTCAAGATGAAGATCAACAAGGCCAACTCAAGGATGATGTGGATCCGAGCCTAGCTCTCCACGACACTACGGCGACCACGATGGAGGACGACTTGGGAGGCGATGGAGTTGAGCATGGTGAGCATGGGATTCTCCCTTCACCTATGGAGGCGCATGGAGTTGAGATGGTTGAGCATGGGAATTTCCCTTCAACCAAGGAGGCGCATGGAGATGAGGAAGTAGAGCCTACTCCCCTATGCTTCATTGATGAGTTGGTACCAATCCCATGTGAGCATGAGAGCCACTTAGCCCACTTGAGTGAAAGTGATAGTGAGTTGAGTGACTTCCACCCCATATGTGAGTTTGAGTGCTTCCAATTGGAGGACATGAGTGACACACAAAGTGAGTTGAGAGAGGTAGATGATAGGTCCATGGAGGACATCGCATTTGCTAACACATTAACCTCTCCCTTGCTTGTGTCTTCTTATGTTGCACTAGGTTCCACGGAGGACGAGTTCCCGCTCATGGAGACGATGTACATGGTGCATGAAGATGATGATATCTCACCATGCTTTCTCCAAGATGGACATGTCGACCACATGTATCCTCCTACTTCCACAACACCTACTTCAAATGAGTCGGCCTCCAAAGGTAACAACATAGGTGTTGATGATGCCATGATCCCACTAGTGGACATGATGACTTATGAGTGCATGCATGATCTTGATGATACATTTGCTACGTCACATGCTACTTTCATTTTCCCATGTGATACTTTGCTTGATAACATTGTTGATCATGTGGAATTGATTGCTTGTGATACCATGACCATGCCATGCTATGAGAGCTTCAATTTTTCCACCATTGCTTGCAATATGTCGACCACTTGCTCTTTACCATGTATTGCTTGCAATGATAATGACAAGGATGACATTAGCTTCCGCATGCTTTGCCCAAAATGCTTACACCATTCCATGATCCTTGCATCCAAGATTGTGAACAATTGCTCTTTCTTATGCTTGGTATGCAAGAATGCTTATTTCATTGTCCACGAGATGGCCCCCATGGCCTTCTCCATTTTTGATGATCATGAGTTACCACATGCCATGAATGCACCTTCTTGCCATATGCACCATCGCCATGCATTTCATACTATCTTGATTGACACTAATGGTGATGTGCACAAGTCATGGAACATCATGATGGATGATGTGTTCCTCTACCATGCACACACACTTTTTGTTCTCTCTATTGTGTGTATAGGTACCCGCACGACAACTTCCACCGCCACGGAGCATGAGCTCACGAAACGCGCAATTGAGAGCTACCCCAACAAGGACCTAACCCGCGGGAATCACACCAAAGAGTATGTTCCCACAAGCCTTCGCCCTCATGTGTTTCCGACTTGCCTTGTCGAGTTTCCGGTTTGGTCCAACTCCTCGTCACCCCTTTTGCCTCTTATGCAACATATCTTGAAACATCTTGTTGGCACAATGGTTGTTGTATGTCTTGATGTTATCACCATACACTCCGAGAATATCAAGGACCATGTTATGCATGTGAGAGACACCTTATGCATCTTGTGCCACATGTCACACAAAAAGTTGCTCTCCTTTGGATTTCTGATTTCATCTTTGGCATTTGCAATGGATTCTTTGACACTTGAGGATACCCATAATCGGCTCACGCCAACCATACTTTCCCAAGCTAGAGGTCTCCATAGCTTTGCCATTGCACATAACAATTTTGCCCCAAATTTTGCCGCCGATACTTGCCTTTTGATTGTTCCATTTGTGTGGGACAATGCTACACATCACATTTTTGACACTTTACAAAGCAAACCTTTACTTGCATAAACTTTTGCCCCACCAAATTTTGGATACATCGACACTCTTTTGGTTCCCATTTTTACCACATGCCTCTTGGAGAAACGACTTGATGCTTCGTATTTGATTGAGAGCCTCTTGTTCGCCGGTCACCAATTTGGCATGCACAAGCTTTCCATTTGCAAGTTTTTTTTCCAAGCTCTTCTTCGACCGCGACTTTATCCCTCTACCACAACATGGGACAAGCGTCATGGACTACACCGTCGGTGAGGAGGAACAAGAGTCGAGGACGACTCTTCCCCAATGGGGGGAGATGATGTAGCCCCGCCTATCGTCGACACCACACCATGGCCAAGGAGTCCCCCAAGTGGACCAACAAGCGCAACCCCGCCTATCATCGATGGTACACCATGGCCAAGGAGTCCTCCAAGTGGACCAACAACATAAACCCCCGCCATATACGTCAAGGTGAACTCTTTCCTCTCAACACTCGACCTCGTCAATACCTTGGATGGAATGCTACCTCATGTCGGTGTGTTACATGTCATTAGGTACAAGAGTCATCGAGGAACCGGAGAGAAGGAACTCCCATGGTGCAAGGAAGAGAGAAGAAGAAGGATGAAGGAAGAAGGAGGGAAGAGGAAGAAGAGGCGAGAGGAGGAAGGCCGGCCGGTCACAGGCCCGGTCTGACCGGGCTCCTGACCGGACCACCCGGTCACAGGCCCGGTCTGACCGGGCTCTCGACCGGCCCGGCCGGTTTTCGACCGGAACGTCGACCGGTGCCATCCGGAAGCAATCCCGGGGCTCCCGAAGCCCCGCCCGGTCACCGTCCGGTCCAGGATCCGGTTGTGGACCGGATGGGCCGGTCCCAGGCCCGGTCCAACCGGCCCTGTGACCGGATTTCACGGGTTTGACCCACCAACTCGTACCTCTTCGACCCAAGTCACCTTGTATGCCTATATAAGCACCCCGGTCGCCCCCTTACCTCTTTAGACATGATTTAGGCTTAGAGATGACTTTGAGCTTTGTCTCCCTAGGGTTTCATCCCCTTTGTATCCAAGGCAACCCTTGATGGATGTATGGATTTGTGAGTGTGAGATTCTAGTGTTACCCACTCTCTCTCCCACTCCTTGATTCATCTCCCTCACCGATCTCTCCGCTCCGGGATTCTACCTCGCGTCTCTCCCGGGTTGATTCTATTGGCGTGGTCCATCGAGCCACGGGGGTAAGTATCGATTGTATCGGGTTGGTGTGCGTGAGTTCCTCGTGTTCTTCGTGTTCTTCGCGCTCTCCCTCCGTTTCCCCTTTGATTTCGGGTCAACCGCAAGATCGGGCCACAAACGGGGTCTTAGACCTCATCAGAGACACTCTACAACAGTCGTCTAATCCGAGAAGATGAGAGAGCGCATAAGCTAGCAGTTCTATAATCTACAAACATAACACAGCCTATGCGATCCCCCTTCGCAAAGAAGTACTGGCAAAGGCACTCACACTGTTGACAAGTTTTAACCAGTTATAAGTTGTTCTATCTTACTACGCAAGTTATTAGTATTGAAACAACATGTGTAAGTTGTCTATGGTCGAGTCATACAGCTCCAAGTCGTCCATAACCGCGGACGCGGCTTATCGATAATATTATAACCCTGCAGGGGTGCCCAAATGTGCCCACTTGCGACAGGTGGATATCACGACTCGCACTCTCCTTCACGACAACAATGTCCAAGAAGCCACCTAACCAAGTTGAACCTGTATCGAAGTCCGGCCGAATCTCCGAAGCGAACCTAGCTATTGCGTGCATGGCTTCCAAGGGTCAAAACACACATAGGGGTGAATGACCCGCCTCAGCATGCGATAAACACTCAGGCCGCAAACATATACGTGCATACCAGAAACAAGGGATACAAGTGATACGGGCTGAGCCCGTGTGGGTTGCCCGATCTCACGAATAGACCCGGGTGAGTGTGATGCGGAGGGGGATTCACGGGGAAGTGGATGAACGCGAAGAACACGATACAAACACACGCACACACACAATCGGTTATCCTCGTTGGCCCGAACCACCAACTCGATAGAAGTGCGAGAGAAAGACCAAAGGTAGAATTTCTTGCAAAAGATCGACAAGTCCAAATGGAAGTCCAAAGAGTAAAATACCAATTAAGAATAGAGTTGCAAAGCAAGAGATTCTCAATGGATAGAATTACTAGAATGGAAAAGATTCGGATAAGGAGGGATAATAGAGGCATAAGCCAATTCATCTAAACATCATCTCTTCCTCATGAAGGTGGGGGGAGGTGCCTATTTATAGGCAGGGGGCGAAGGGGTAAGTTACAAGCTAAAAGGAGCTGAGATCTGGCTGAGGTTCGACTGTGCGGAAGTTCCGGCTCCTGGGGGCGGAAGTTTCGGCTGGATTCCTTCAGCGTGAATATCTGGGCGGAAGTTCCGGTCCTAAGGGGCGGAAGTTCCGGCTGGATTCCTTCAGCGTGAGCAGCTTCATTCTTGGATGGTATCTAGACGGAAGTTGCAGCGGTGGCGGCCGGAAGTTCCGGCCTGGAGCGTCCAACGCTTCTTCCTCCTTCTCTTCCATGCTTCCGTGACATCGGCCTTGCGTCCTCGGGTCTCCATGGCATCCTCTCTTCCCTCCGTACTTGTCGTCGAGTTCCTATCATCAAGATATGACTCAGTATGAAGTAGTATATCGTTCCACATAGGCGATTGTAGACACGCATAAAGGAGAAGATTCACCTTTGCCCGTCGTTCCCCCCACGCATAAAGATGAAGCATATGATGCGGTGAAGACCGAAGATCGGGCTGCATCATCTCCCCCCACTTGAAAAAGAGTCGTCCTCGACGATAAATCTTCATGAATGTATAGAGGAGGTAGATGACACCAACGCTTGAATGTCGCTTCACTTGTCAAGGGCCCTATCAATAGCACAAGAAACGCCAAGCAACATCAAAGCATAGCCAATGTTCCATGGGTTTAGCAAGAGAGCGCAAGTAGAAGGAGGTCACCTTAGCAAGATGCCGGTGTGCTCTCATCGATAGATCTTGGGTCGTCGAAGTATGTGGGCGGAACCACTCATTGACGCTCATCCACAAGTCACGTGTACCTTCACACAACAAAGACCAAGCAAAGTATATGTGTGCGTGATAGAGGAGCATATCATCAACGACATGTCCATTCATGTTCACAACACCGTTAGCACAACACAAATTTATCAAGAATAATGCATGTGCAAGGTCAATGTGTAAGAACTCCAAATGAACATCTTCCAATTCCGGAAACACAAAAACTCCAAATTGTGAGACGACCATGGTGTCCATCTCATGTAGAAATTCATTTTCATTGTTGCACTCAAGGCATCGGAAAGAGAAATTTTTCAAAATCCTTGAAGCAACAAGTGGAGAATTTGGCCAAAACGCATGAGGTAGAGTGTTCAAAATAGCATCAACATGTGTGCACACAAACCATTGAAAGGAGAAATTGGTCCTCATGTTTGTTGCAACACAAAACATATCATCCAAAAAGTTCATCAAGAAAACATTTGCGCAACCGTGCGTGCCAACAAACCAAATGAAAGAGAAATTGGTCAACTTGTTTGAGGCAACACCAACGGTAAGAATCATATCATCATGCTTGCAAAAGAACCGCAAGAAAGAGAAATTGTTCGGCATGTTCAATGCAAAGCATGGAAAAGGTATTAGAGCCGGGTTCGATCTTGTACTCACTTGTATTATGCTCTCAAGAGCTCTCTTTGTCAACTCGTGCTCAATCGAGGTTGACATTGGCATTCTTGTACCTACACACACAATAGGCAAAGCAAAGAACGTGTGTGCATGGTATATGAACACATCATCCATCATGATAGTCCGTTTCTTTTGCACATCACCATTAGCGTTAAACAAAGCATCATAATAGATATGGTGAATATGCGGGGTAAACACATGAACATGCTCATCATGGATATAGGAAAAGTCTCCAAAATTTGAGAGAGCTATGGGGGCAATCTCATTTACAAGCATATTAACATCATTGCAAACCAAGCATTGGAAAGAGCAAGTATTCAACATTTTGGTTGCACTAATATGAGAGTATTGCAAGCATCTAGCACAAAACATGTTCAACATTTTATCATGGTTGTCGACAAACCTAGGGAAAGAACAATTGTTCATCAAGGTTGTCACAACACAAGCATTAGCATCATCATTTTCATTGCAAGCAATACATGGGAAAAAACAATTGTTCGACATATTGCAAGTAATAGGAGAGAAAGTGAAACTCTCATATCATGGCATCACATGGGGAAATAAGCGAAGCATATGACATAGCAAGTGTATCATCATCATCATCATGCAGACACTCATAATTCATCATGTACACTAGTGGGATCATGGCATCATCAACACCCATATAGGTACCTTTGTAGTCCGACTCATTTGAAGTGGGTGTTGTGGAAGAGGTAGGCTCCATGTGGCCTCCATGTTCATCTTCAATGAAGCATGGTGTGATATCATCATCTTCATGCACCATGTACATCTTCTCCATGATCGGCGTCTCGTCATCCATGGGACCTAATGAGACACAAGGAAACACACTAGAGGTAGAGGGTAAGTTGTTAGAATTCGAAATGGCCTCACATGACCTATCAACTACCAATCTCGTATCACTCGGTGTATCACTCATATCCTCAAGGTGGAGGCACTCAAGCTCATGTATAGTGGATTCACTCATCTCACATATAGTGGAGTCGCTCATCTCACATATAGTGGAGTCGCTCATCTCACATATAGTGGAGTCCCTCATCTCCATGGCAATGACGTCGTCGATGTCCGAGCAACCTAGCAAATAGGAAGACAACTGATACGTCTCAAACGTATCTATAATTTCTTATGTTCCATGCTACTTTTATGATGATACTCACATGTTTTATACACATTATATGTCATTATTATGCATTTTCCGGCACTAACAAATTGATGAGATGCCGAAGAGCTAGTTGCTGTTTTCTGCTGTTTTTGGTTTCAGAAATCCTAGTAAGGAAATATTCTCGGAATTGGACGAAATCAACGCCCAGGGGCCTATTTTTACACGAAGCTTCCAGAAGACCGGAGGAGATACGAAGTGGGGCCACGAGGCGACGCCACACTAGGGCGGCGCGGCCCAGGCCCTGGCCGCGCGGCCCTACTGTGTGGGTCCCCCGTGACGCCCCCGACTCTGCCCTTCCGCCTACTTAAAGCCTTCGTCGCGAAACCCCCCAGTACCGAGAGCCACGATACGGAAAACCTTCCAGAGACGCCGCCGCCGCCAATCCCATCTCGGGGGATTCAGGAGATCGCCTCCGGCACCCTGCCGGAGAGGGGAATCATCTCCCGGAGGTCTCTTCATCGCCATGATCGCCTCCGGATTGATGTGTGAGTAGTCCACCCCTGGACTATGGGTCCATAGCAGTAGCTAGATGGTTGTCTTCTCCTCATTGTGCTATCATGTTAGATCTTGTGAGCTACCTATCATGATCAAGATCATCTATCTGTAATCCTACATGTTGTGTTTGTTGGGATCCGATGAATATTGAATACTATGTCAAGTTGATTATCAATCTATCATATATGTTGTTTATGTTCTTGCATGCTCTCCGTTGCTAGTAGAGGCTTGGCCAAGTTGATACTTGTGACTCCAAGAGGGAGTATTTATGCTCGATAGTGGGTTCATGCCTCCATTAAATCCGGGACAAGTGACGGAAAGTTCTAAGGTTGTGGATGTGCTGTTGCCACTAGGGATAAAACATCGATGCTTTGTCTAAGGATATTTGTGTTGATTACATTACGCACCATACTTAATGCAATTGTCTCGTTGTTTGCAACTTAATAATGGAAGGGGTTCGGATGATAACCTCGAAGGTGGACTTTTTAGGCATAGATGCATGCTCGGATAGTGGTCTATGTACTTTGTCGTAATGCCCCGATTAAATCTCATAGTACTCATCATGATATATGTATGTGCATTGTTATGCCTTCTTTATTTGTCAATTGCCCAACTGTAATTTGTTCACCCAACATCTGTTTATCTTATGGGAGAGACACCACTAGTGAACTGTGGACCCCGGTCTAATTCTTTACATCTGAAATACAATCTACTGCAATTGTTTTTACTGTTCTTCGCAAACAATCATCATCTTCCACACAATATGTTTAATCCTTTGTTTACAGCAAGCCGGTGAGATTGACAACCTCACTGTTACGTTGGGGCAAAGTACATTGATTGTGTTGTGCAGGTTCCACGTTGGCGCCGGAATCCCTGGTGTTGCGCCGCACTACACTCCGCCGCCATCAACCTTCAACGTGCTTCTTGGCTCCTACCGGTTCGATAAACCTTGGTTTCTTTCGAGGGAAAACTTGCTACTCGTACGCATCACACCTTCCTCTTGGGGTTCCCAACGGACGTGTGTCAACTGCACGCATCAAGCTCTTTTTCTGGCGCCGTTGCCGGGGAGATCAAGACACGCTGCAAGGGGAGTCTCCCACATCCAATCTCTTTACTTTTTTTTGTCTTGCTTTACTTTATTTTATTTACTGCTTTGTTTGCTCCTTATATCAAAAACACAAAAAAATTAGTTGCTAGTTTTACTTTATTCACTGTCTTGTTCTCCATATTAAAAACACAAAAAAATGAGTTACTTGCATTTACTTTATTTACCTTTTGTTTATTTCATCATGTTTCCTCCTAAGTACACTCTAAAAGACATACCGGTGGGACGAGGGTCTATAATTGAAAGAGATAATATAGAATATTTTTTCACTCATGTTAGTACAGCTGAAGATTTTGAAGATACACTACAAGAAAAGTTCTGATAGACAACGTCTCAAAATCGTCCGCTAAGGGGTATTTTTCGTCGCCCATGGGCCTAACCCGACGATATGGGTTCTGTTGTGGAAACTGCGTCAGGCAAAGTCCAACGACGTTTTTTTCGGTCCGTCGCGCTTGGGCGCCCTTCCGCCACGGAAAATCGGACCGTTGCGCAAGTGTTTCCGGGAGCCCGTTGACTCGCCGACGTCATGCAACCGACACGTGGCGGACGCCGTTAACCGCGGCTAACGGCGTTAACCGGCCGAAACCCCGTGGTAGATGGTAGGCCCACACGAGGCCCGCCACGTCTTAAGCGGGCCGGGCCAGGCCGACATAGTTTGACCGGTCAACTATATAGCCGGGCTGGCCCATTAGTTACGTGGGCCGGGCCTAACCTCTAAGGTTGATCGGTCAAAACTTAAATGGGCCGGCCCATTTAACATGTGGGGTCCACCTTACGGCCTACCGGGCCGGCCCAAGAAGCAAGTGGGCCGGGCCGAAACACAGGTGGGTCCCACTTTCCGGTTAAAGGGCCGGCCCATTTAGTGTGTGGGGTCCACCGTGTAGCAAGTGGGCCGGCCCAAAAACACAGGTGGGTCCCACTTTCCAGTTAAAGGGTCGGCCCATTTAGTATGTGGGGTCCACCATATAGCAAGTGGGCCGGCCCAACAAGATAGTGGGCCGGGCCAAAAACACAGGTGGGTCCCACTTTCCTGTTAAAGGGAGAAAATGACAAAAAACCACGACAATTAGGGCGGCGGTGTCACATGACCACGGACTGGAGGCTAAGCGACACATAACCACCAACTCAGGGGCGGATGCTCGACGTAAAGCACCGATTACATGGTTTGCTCGGGCTTAATCAAGTTTCGATAGATGGGCCCGCTGTCAGGTGCCAGGTGGCAATGTTTTCCCCATCGTTTCTGATAGGTTGTGAAATAAATAAAATTAAAAAAGAAAAAGTGCAAATCTAAAAGGAAAAGGAACCGGCAGGTTCCTCCCGCACCCGCACCTAGCCTCTTCCCCGCTGGCCGCCGTCACGCCATGGGCGTGCCCGCCGCAGCGCCTGGCCGCATCGCCTAGCCGGAGACCATGGGGTCGATGACTCCCTGCCCTGCCCCTCGCCGGAGACCACGGGGCCGTTGCTCTGCCCCTCGCCGGAGACCACGGTCGTGGCCCAGGACGACAGCCGCGCCGCCCCCTGCTCGTAGACGTGCGCCGCTCCGTACCCCCTGCTCGCCGCCGAGGAAAGGGACCCCACCTCCAGCCGGGCCGTACCACTGCCGGGCCCGTGCACCACCCGCGCCGTCGGTCCGGACGAGAGGTTGGGGAGGACAGGGACCGGGCGGCGGCGACGACCGCGTGTGGCGGAGCAGAGCGGGGGCGGCGGCGGCCACTGCGTGCGACGCAGCAGAGCGGGGACGGAAGGGGAGGCAGCGCTCGCTGCAGGGCGGTGGCGTGCGTCGCCGGGCGGCGGCGGCCTTCGTCGCCGGAGTACGCCGGTGGTGGGGTGGAGGTGCAGGGAGCGCGCCCGTGCCGGCCTCGCCCTGGCGGATCTCGCCAGCGCCGCTCCATGGCCGGAGCGAGCGGTGGCTTGTGGCGGCGGCACAAAGGCTCCGACGGCTCCGGCACTGGTCAACACGGATGAGAATAGAGAAGTAGATACACAAATATATTTATTTTTGTGAAGACATCGCCACCCGGCACCCGACAGCGAGGCCCCATCTATCATAAACCCGATTAAACCCAACAAAATGTGGAATCAGTGCTTTGTGTCGAGCACCGGCCCCTGAGGTTGTGGTTATGTGTCGCTTAGCCTCCAGTCCGTGGTCATGTGACACCGCCGCCCCAATTGTCGTGGTTTTTTGTCATTTCCTCTGTTAAAGGGCCGGCCCATTTGGTGTGTGGGGTCCACCATATAGCAAGTGGGCCGGCCCAACAAGATAGTGGGCCGGGCCAAAAGCACAGGTGGGTCCCACCTTCCTGTTAAAAGGCCGGCCCATTTAGTATGTGGGGTCCACCATATAGCAAGTGGGCCGGCCCAACAAGATATTGGGCCGGGCCAAAAACCCATGCGGGTCCCACCTTCCTGTTAAAGGGCCGGCCCATTTAGTATGTGGGGTCCACCATATAGCAAGTGGGCCGGCCCAACAAGATAGTGGGCCGGGCCAAAAGCACATGTGGGTCCCACCTTCCTCGTTAAAGGGCCGGCCCATTTACCATGTGGGACCACCATATACCAAATGGGCCGGCCCAACAAGATAGTGGGCCGGCCCAATAAGCATGTGGATCCCACTATCGTGTAACCGGGCCGGCCTACTAAAGAAGTGGGCCGGCCCAAAATGAAAGTGGGTCCCACACTACCGTAAGTGGGCCGGCCCAATCCGTTGTAGTGCCCTACTTGTTTGACTAGTCAACATCCATTAAATTTCATGAGCCTAAAATCCGATATCAATGATACACACAATTACATACACAAATAAAAAAAGTAGGAAAATTACAAGGCAATTCATGTGCCCAAATAAAAAAATTACATAGAATCATTGAGGACTTCTATTAGCATCATCAATAACACGTTGACATTTGGCAATCGCCTTGATTGAATCTTGTGTACTCTTTGTCAACATATCGCCTACGTGATCTTAAAGCAAGCAATACCATGTCTTTTATAAAGTACAGACCTTGAGATATTTACTCGTTTGATGAAAGCAATGGTCTAGGTTGACTGGCTATGAGAAGATGCATCGAAGAAATATCGAAGTTTTTGTGGGCCTCACTTCTAATGAAGATTGCTTCATCAAAACCGCATTCCGATAATAATGCAAAAAGAGTTAAACGATGAACTATGCAAACATTTATTATGCAATGTAGATATAAGATAATAACAAGTTGCATAAATAAGACAATGTATGGAACTTGTACTAAGCACAAACTTACATCATAATGTTGCACAGTGCATTTTGGCGACTATCTTCTAATGATGACTCGCTTCATTAAAACCGCATTCGGTAACATTGCAAACATAGTTACAACAATTAACTATTCAAACATGTATTACGCAATGTAGAGATCGATAACGAACATGTAGCGTAAATAAGCACAAGATAAGATAAGATGCATGTACTAAGCACATATTGGCTCGCTGCAGTCCTTCTCTTGCGTGCACTAGTCGTGGTCAACATGCCCGTCATTTTAGGTTCAGCCATCAAGTGAAATGCTAATCCTCCCGCTCCATTGTCCTTAATCCGTGTTTAGATATCACATTTAAGACCAAGTCACCTGGTTTCAAATAACAAAAAACTTGAGCTGCCAAATGAATAAGCCAATATTTACCGGATATCGATTAAAACCAACTAGATGTTGCTTTGCATGAGATACGAATTTCGGACATTCGTATTTAGAGTAGGGTAATGCCAAGGTTTTCCACATAAAGTAAACTCGGCATTAAGAATGACCAAATGTCGAGTTCAAATCACCTTCGCAGCTTTCTCCAAGACAAGCATATCAAATAGGCGTAAACATAGTAAAGCATGAATGGCATTGCTATGGCAGGGTTCCAAGTGTTAATCTCTTGCATAAGGAACAATGCATATAGGTTATAGATAATAACGGAAGTAAACCGCCAAAATTACCAACCAAGAACTCAGATTCCAACCTTCCCTAACGTCCCCGTCGTTAATGTTGGATGTTCTAATAAGTGGTTCGCATGATCAATCCCTAGGAAAATTAACATTGACAAGTCAGCCTATGATAATACAAAGACCAGTACATGCACGCAAGCAATAACTATATAAGCTAAAGACGAGGTATAATAGAAAGCAGATTGGAAATGCACATAGCATGATTATAAAAGCAAGTGTGAGAATAGCGGTACACGAGAAAACAACTAGCAACTAGCGGTGAGCTAATGACGTGGTATAAGAACAAGCAGATTGGAAATGCCCATAGCATGACTATAAAAGCAAGTGCGACAATAGCATGCAAGCACAAAAACAGATTGGCAGCAAATGAATGGGTATAAGGCTATAAATATGTGGATGCACACATGTGTCGATGAGAATGAACAGGATGGTAGCGACCGGATAATGCTTTTGTACTCGTACAATATTTAAACAAACTTCATGCGAAGCAACACATCAAGAAAGTTAACGGCATATGAGATCCGCAAATAACTACACAAAACATGGCTAAAGAAACACCGCGATCTAACGGGCCAGCGTACTAACCAAGCTGCGGCGGGGTGGACGGGGGCGGCAACTTGCATTCCAGCGGCGGCGAACGCGGGAGACGATGAATCGACCCTGTTTCAGCAGAAGCGGGCGTTAGTGAAGCAGATCCGGTTGGCCGGCAAGGTATTCGGTGAAGTTGATACAGGCCGCCGCGCCGAGGTAGTCGGTGGCGAGGTCGGCGGTGAAGCAGCATCCGTCGGTGGCGAAGTCGGCGGTGAAGCAGCATCCGTCGGTGGCGAGGTCGGCGGTGAAGCGGATCCGTCGGTGACGAGGGCGGCGGGGAGCGGATCGGTGGGTGGACAGCCAACACGATCAAGGCTACGCCGTGGAGGAGTATGCCGGCGGCGAAGCGGATCTAGTACCGTAGAGAGTCGAGCTTTGGCGTGTGAGAGTATTTTTGAGCTAATGGGGCGAATGGTTGGTGGGTGGGTGTGGGCCTCGTGGGGAGGGTTCGGGATCTAGGCAAGATATTTCATTGTTACCGAATGAGCCCTCCATGGTCGGTGGGTTGTAGCTTCCGGACCGGGGTTAAAAGGGTAAAACCGGTCACGGGATTTTCGAATGGATGCGGCGGGATGATTTGGCGCGCGGCCGAAATTTTCAGCTTCAAGCTACGAGCGTAACGACAAAAATAATGTTCTTCCCCGTGGAGCTCTCATTTCTTCCTCTTCTCTTTCTCCCTCGAGTCTTTCCCACTCCCCCGGCTCCTCTCCCCTTCTCTCCGGCGGCCTCGCCGGCGGAGACGAGGCCGACTTCTCTCTCGTATATTGTACACCCTCCGAACTAAATTAATTGATTCAACTTTCCTTAGACGTGTATGTATCTAGAGTAAAAACATGTGTGGATACATCCATATTTAGATAAGCAAAGTTGAGTCGCCTAATTTGGATCCGAGGGAGTTAGTGTTGTTGTAAGCTTAGATCCAAGTTGTTTCCCATGAGCAGTAATGGCGCAATGGAGTCGGGGATCTCGTCATCGGCTTCGGATCCGGCCCGTGGTGAATCCGGCGGATCTTGCCGGCCAAACCCCGATCCGGTGCCATCAATGTGATGGCGCTAACGGTGAGGCTTGCTTTGGTCGCGTGCTTCAGATCCGGCCAATGGGGAAGTCAAGCCGCTAAAGTTCACAAGCTCGGGCATACGACGGCGTCATCCGTCTTGCCCGTGCACATCTTGGCCTTTCGCCGGCCCTTCTCGCAGCCAATATGCCGTTGCCGAGGCCCTTCTTCTCCTTCGTCCCGGCGACTACCGGCGACACCGTCCCAAGTGGTGCGTCCCCGGCGACGGAGTTGCCGGAAAGGATGCGGAGCGAGATCCGATGTGCGGTCGAGAAGGACTCGATTGATTTTCTTCTATATGTTTTGGGGTCCTTTTTGTAAAGTTGCAGGTTCTATTAGTTATTGTCTAGTACTTTTGGTCCTCTATGTAATTTTTTGGACTAGTTTCCATTGGCACTGATAAACTTGAATTTTGACAAGTTCACAGGGAAAAAATTCCTTTGCACGTATGGCCTATCATGTATAAACATTCTTGAGATTTAAACTATATGTAATGTGCCATGCATTAACCCTAAACCATATATATGTAACTAACCCTAGCTGATCAAACCCTACTTAATTAAAACAAATAACCCTAAACTATACGCATGCACTTTATGCGCAAAGGCGCGGTGCCTCTAATAATGTGTGTGCGCACTCGATCGATGATCCCTAAACCTTATACAACCCCGAAACCCTAATCCCTAATCCCTAAACCCTAAACACCCTAAACACTAAACCCTATACCCTAAACCCTAACCCTAACCCTAAACCCTAATTAAACCCTATATATAGGCCAACGACACTTAATTGTGCATCAAGCAGGCCATGGGTGCCTCGCGGTCCTCTAATTAAATTAAATGTGCCATGCATTAACCCTAAACCATATATATGTAACTAACCATAGCTAATCAACCCTACTTAATGAAAACACATAACCCTAAAGTATACTAGCTATAACCCGATCTAATAAAAACATGCTCTATATATAGCAACTAGCTAGCAAACCTTAGATTAACACCAATTAATATATACATGGCCTATATCGATCATGTTGTATAACATATCCCTGAGATTCATTAATTAATTATATAATTATCGTGATAAATTAATTAACTCTAATTTTGACAAGTTCTCTCGAATGAAAACACATTTGATTAAGTTGCCTCATAATATATATATATATAATTAGTGTGCATGCATGTCCTACCATGCATTCGTGCATATGTTTTAATGTATATTTGAACATATTCTTGGGGATTTCAATCTCTCTCTCTCGATCATCTATATATCGTTGGTGGCCAAAAAACACACATATATATGCATGCAATTTATGCGTAAAGGCGCGGGTGCCTCTAATAATGTGTGTGCGCACTCGATCGATGATCCCTAAACCTTAAACAACCCTAAAACCGTAAATATATAATCCCTAATCCCTAAACCTAAACACCCTAAACACTAAACCCTAAACCCGGCCTAGACCCTAACCCTAACCCTAACCCTAAACCCTAGCTAACCCTAAACCCTAATTAAACCCTATGTATAGGCCAACGACACTTAATTGTGCATCGAGCAGGCCAGGGGTGCCTCTCGCGGTCCTCTAATTAAATTAAATGTGCCATGCATTAACCCTAAACCATATATATGTAACTAACCCTAGCTAATCAACCCTACTTAATTAAAACACATAACCCTAAACTATACTAGCTAGCTATAACCCGATCTAATAAAAACATGCTCTATATATTGCAACTAGCTAGCAAACCGTAGATTAACACCAATTAAAATATACATGGCCTATATCGATCATGTTGTATAACATATCCCTGAGATTCATTAATTAATTATATAATTATCGTGATAAATTAATTAACTTGAATTTTGACAAGTTCTCTCGAATGAAAACACATGCATTTGATTAAGTTGCCTCATAATATATATATAATTAGTGTGCATGCATGGCCTACAATGCATTCGTGCATATATTTTAATGTATATATGAACATATATATTCTTGGGGATTTCAATCTCTCTCTCTCTCTCGATCATCTATATATCGTTGGTGGCCCAAAAAACACACATATATACGCATGCACTTTATGCGTAAAGGCGCGCGCGAGTGCCTCTAATAATGTGTGTGCGCACTCGATCGATGATCCCTAAATTAACCTTAAACAACCCCTAAATTAAACCTTAAATCCCTAATCCCTAATTAATAGTCCCTAATCCCTAATCCCTAAACCCTAAACACCCTAAATGCTAAACCCTAAACCCTAAACCCTAACCCTAACCCTAAAACCCCAACCCTAACCCTAACCCTAACCCTAACCCTAACCCTACCCCTAACCCTAACCCTAACCCTAAACCCTAGCTAACCCTAAACCCTAAACCCTAGACCCTAAACCCTAGACCCTAAACCCTAACCCTAACCCTAACCCTAACCCTAAACCCTAGCTAACCCTAAAACCCTAATTAAACCCTATGTATAGGCCAACGACACTTAATTGTGCATCGAGCAGAGCCAGGGTGCCTCGCGGTCCTCTAATTAAATTAAATGTGCCATGCATTAACCCTAAACCATATATATGTAACTAACCCTAGCTAGCTAATCAACCCTACTTAATTAAAACACATAACCCTAAACTATACTAGCTAGCTATAACCCGATCTAATAAAAACATGCTCTATATGTAGCAACTAGCTAGCAAACCGTAGATTAACACCAATTAAAATATACATGGCCTATATCGATCATGTTGTATAACATATCCCCGAGATTCATTAATTAATTATATAATTATCGTGATAAATTAATTAACTTGAATTTTGACAAGTTCTCTCGAATGAAAACACATGCATTTGATTAAGTTGCCTCATAATATATATATAATTAGTGTGCATGCATGGCCTACAATGCATTCGTGCATATATTTTATTGTATATTTGAACATATTCTTGGGGATTTCAATCTCTCTCTCGATCATCTATATATCGTTGGTGGCCCAAAAAACACACATATATACGCATGCACTTTATGCGTAAAGGCGCGGGTGCCTCGATCTAATAATGTGTGTGCGCACTCGATCGATGATCCCTAAAACCTTAAACAACCCTAAAACCCTAAATCCCTAATCCCTAAACCCTAAACCCTAAACACCCTAAACACTAAACCCTATACCCTATACCATAAACCCTAACCCTAACCCTAACCCTCTGCCCTAGCTAACCCTAAACCCTAATTAAACCCTATGTATAGGCCAACGACACTTAATTGTGCATCGAGCAGCTCAGGGGTGCCTCGCGGTCCTCTAATTAAATTAATTAAATGCGCCATGCATTAACCCTAAACCATATATGTGTAACTAACCCTAGCTAATCAACCCTACTTAATTAAAACACATAACCCTAAACTATACTAGATATAACCCGATCTAATAAAAACATGCTCTATATATAACAACTAGCTAGCAAACCGTAGATTAACACCAATTAAAATATACATGGCCTATATCGATCATGTTGTATAACATATCCCCGAGATTCATTAATTAATTATATAATTATC
>NW_025901307.1:0-13128 GCF_022539505.1 Lolium rigidum
GGAGTGCCTTCCGCCATCGCGGATGTAGATGGCGATGCGGTTGATGTCGAAGATGGTCCCACCGGGCGTGCCAGAATGTGTTGCGGTTAGAAACCCACCGGCGAGCAACGACGGGCAACACAGTAGAGCCGGGAGGCTCCCAGGACTGCGGCTGGCCCTGGTCCCTCCGAGCGACGGCCCGCAAAGACTCGGCACGCACGTCCGATGCTGATGCAAGGGCGTGCCACCCGACCTATACCTGGTCGTGAAGGTGTTGGATGTGCCACGCTTAGTTTCCTGCATGGCATACACGTAAACATTAAATACGAGCCTCGATCGGCTCTCGGGTTGTCCCGTGAATCGGCTCAAGGAGCCGATCCACCCATGATGCGTACGAGGTGTACGATCGGATGGTGGTCCTGCTTGATCAAAATAAAGCTAAAACGACCTACTACGATTTAGGGTTTTCACCGCATAATCGGAACATCCTACTCGTGATTGAGCCTGGCGGCCACGCACGGTGATCGTAAACCGACCCTAGACAAGGCCTAAAACCAACACGAAGTTGATCCTCGGAACATCCTCGTCTAGGGGTAGCAAACTACACCCTACGCGCCACCGGATCCTTCAACCCGTTTGTAAGGCCTAACCATGCAGATATTAAACTAATCCTTGAAGAACAAGGAGCAATCATAACGGATCGGATATACTAAACAATGATCAAGCGGGGTGCCGCCCTTACACCCAAGATAGGTGTAAGGGCGGCTAGATGTCTAAGGGTCGCATGACGATAGCATATGATACGATGAACAATGCTAACCCTAACACATCTATGATAACTACGTTGCTCGCCATCAAAAAGGCTTCAGTACGAGCAACGCATGAACAACGAATAAACGTGTACTGCCTAGATCGCAAGATGCGATCTAGGCAGCATGATGCTTACCCGGAAGAAACCCTCGAGACAAGGGAGTTGGCGATGCGCCTAGATTGGTTTGTGGTGAACGTGATTGTTGTTTATTTCATAAACCCTAGATACATATTTATAGTCCGTAGACTTTCTAACGTGGGAATAATCCCAACCGGGCACGATCCCAAACTCCTTCTAAACTACACGTATCCTACTATGTTACAGATACACGGGCAAACTAGCCCAAACTTTGTATACAAGGCCGATTCATGTATTTCTTCCATGTATATTCTTCAAGCCCATCTTCAATCGCGGCCCACCTCTGATCCGGTCAAATTCTGGTGATAACAGTAATTGATTATAGATAGTTGCTATCAAGGTTGGTATACCTTGCTGGGGATAGCTAGTTAGGGTTTATAGGTCATGTTAGGCAAGATTGATGATGATTCTTTATTTTCTTCAAAAGAATAACTTTTGAAGAACACACTTCTTAAATACTAAGAAGTATAATAATTAAGTTAAGGTTGTTTAGGTTTGCTATTTAATTCCTTAAGTAAGGGTTGGTTGGTTCCTAAATAGGATGTTTGATAATTATCTAACATTAGTAGGGTTTAGTGGATATGGGATATGATGTCAATATTAGCATGGTTGCTAATGGAGTTCATCACAATGATGTGATGCCAAATATGGATAATTAAGGTTGTTGCCTCTAAGGATATGAACTATGGTTGGTTCTATTTGATCATCTAGGTTTGATTAAGATGAATACATGGGATACTAATTTAGTAATGATGGTTGCTACATTTTATGTGATCAGGTAAACATTTAGAAGCTACTATGGTTCTATCAAAATATCATGATCACATGTTCTAACCTAGGGTTTAGGTTAGAAGCAAACTCGGGATTCATATGAATTAATGGATCTAGGGTTTGGTGCATAATTGAATTAGGGTTTTAGTATCCCACATAAAATTATGGGTTTGTGTTCTTAATTCAATATGGTACTTAGGGTTTCTTAATTGTCAATTAGTTCTTGGATTAAAAACTTCATTTGAAAAGTTGAAGTTATTAATAACTTTGAAATAAGAATAATATTGAATTTGGCATTTTATATTTGTTTTAAATAATTAAAATTAAGGTAATTATTAATTAGGGTTTAAATTTCCCTAATAAAGATTTAATAGGATTGCAAATAAAGAAAATTAGTTTTCATATTTTCTTTATTTGCTTTATTGGTTTTATTGAATTTATAAATGGTTTCTTAATTTCTGAATTTTTAATTTTATTTAGAATAAAATTAAAGGCTTAAATAACAAGTATTAAATAATTGAATTTTTATTAAAAATAAAAATTTCATTTTATATTTTTTTTGGATAGATTTTTCTTTTATAAGAATTTTGATATCTTATTTGTATTTTTCTGAGCTTTTATGATTTTTCTACATTATTTCAAAGTTTCAGGTATTTTCTGTAATTTGGAATTAAACCGAAATACTAAACACACCCGAACTGGTCTACACCTAGTGGCTGACTGGTGGGGCTGTGCCACGTTGGCTGCCACGTGGCTTGACTGGGTCAAAATCGAGTTCATGTCCAGGGTGGTCACTGCCGGCGGGAAATCCACGACGGCGCCGCCGATCCCGGGCTCCCGTGGACGGGGGATTAGTTCTACTCGACTCAGCTCGCTAAGGGACATCGAATGAGGGTCGCGCCGCCCGCTAATGACCACCGGAGCATGCTCAACGGCGAGGTACCGCGGTGGCGGACAAAGATCATCGGCACGGGCATGATTCAAAACGCTAGGAGGGGAGCTGGGATGCTCTGGGGATTCAGTGGCTCACCGTGAGCAAGCTGGAAGCAACGGCGAGGTCGCTGGAGGTTTGCATCGCCGGAATTGCTCGATGCCGGCGTCGGAGAAGACGAGTTCGTCGGCATCGATCTCGGACACCACAGCTCGATTCCTCCCGCGGGGGTAGCTTGTCGAGGACGGCGGTCACGGTGGTGTGCACGGCTTAGCTCGGGGAGGCCTCGCTCGCCGGCGGTAAGAGAGACTGGCGGAGCCAGGGTCTCGGCATGGATGAAATTGGAGAGGAACGAGGGGAAACGGAGCTAATTCGTCGACTAGGGTACTTATAGGGCTCGAGGCACGCCTCGTCATGCTCTCAGACGAGGAGAGGTCGACAGCGACGAGGTGGAGACGACCACGGCGTCGCGCTGGCCACCATGCACGAAGAAAGGGATGAGGACGATCCTCTCCACGATATTTAGACGAAGAGGTAAGTTGGGCTGCTGGTGGGCTGTGCTGGCTGGTGCGGTTTGGGCTGGGCCTGGGCTGCTTGATGGGCTGCGTTGCTGGGCTGCTCGTCCAGGTAAGCCAGGTAAAGTTTTTTTTCTCCCTTTTCTCTTTTTCTGTTTTCATTTTCTGTTTTGTATTTCCTATTTGAATTCATATTTGAATTATGTTGATTTTTTGCAGATCTTTCATTTGTGAATTTTATTAAGATCTGGTGCAATGATTATTACACCACTATTTCATTTTGAAACAATTATTTTGTATTAGATTATATTGCATAATGTTGTCTTATTCAAAATAGCAATTAGAAAAGAATTATACTTTCACTTTGATTTCCCTTTTATTATGAATTCCATTTAATTTAGAAATGTAAGAACTGATACTTTCTTCTCAAAGTACTTCTGAAGTTGTTGTTATATCTTAGTTCCTATTTGACTAAATAATCACTTGCATGTTATTTTATGTGAGCAATTTCTATTAATGTTTTGTAGGTTTGTTGATAACCCATATTAAAATTAAATTAGTGTTATGGTCTGTTAACACTTTGAAATACCTAGAGTAGATATTACTCTCCTCAAGGTTGGGTCTTAATTAAATAGATAAGTGGTTGATAATTACACTTATGGTTTTAATTATAAGATGTATCACAATGGTTTTTCTCAGGTTTAATAAATGAAGCATAAGATTTTATTAATATGCCACACTAGGGTTCTAGTGATATTTACCTAATGGCCATTGATTTAATTCTCAATTATGGTCTAGGTTTATATGGTAATCACCATAGTGATACAATAACTAGGGTTGAGATACAATTTTAGTTTGTATGTATGAGGTGACACCATATTGCATTGGCTAAAGTTTAATCTCCCTATCTATGATAAGGGTTACTTGCTTAATACCTTATGTGCTTCTCTAATTACTAAGGATTTGAGAATTGGTTTTGTCTTCTACCAATTAACTTTTATTATTATTCCCAATTTATCATTTAAAGTAACTACATTGATTGTAGTTCTTTTTATAGTTAACTTTGGTCACATGGATGGATGGTTTCTCCCCATTTAGAGTATAGAGTTTGACTCTTAATGTTTTCTGGTGGTTCTTAAGTGAAAAATAAGTGGAATGTAGATGTGATAGAATTCTACTTGTGATCACCAAGTGATTCACAAGTAAAGGTTGGGATATAAGTCTAGGTTTGCTTACTAGTGATCTCCCTATAATTTCATGTGGGGATGAGATCTACTTATCCTAGTAGGGTTTAACTTATCCTCACATACATCAAGAGCATGATCATGGATTAGGCATGATCAAATTGTTCTTAATATCTCTACCTTAAGTTCTTAGGGTTTATGATCATCACTCAATTTATAATGATCAAGGTTTGGTTCCTAAGGTATCTCTCATTAATTAGGTTTCTCAGTTCCATGATCAAGCATTGTCTTGATCAATTAATGTATAGCACTTCTATTTTACTTTCTAGGATAGAACTTCTATGATTGCCTCATTAGTTTATATCCCAGGAGAATGCCTGGGATATTCTGCTAGGGTTCTTCTCAAACAATGATGATAGGGTCATCTGGGTATAAGAATAGTTCTCTCCCTCAAATCCATGTGTTGCCTCAACTATCTTGAGTGTAACTCCATAGCTTGAGTTCTCTCATATAGGAATGGTTTATTCTAGGGTTTATGGTGTTCTCCTAATATTTATTTAGGTTACTGAGCTAAAGATTCAATTGTTTATCTTAGCTGGATTATTCCACTCCTTATTTCACTAAGTCATGGATATAGTCTTATTCCATTTGGTATTTGGTTATCTCACCACTCCAAGGTGAAATGGTTTACAACCCAATGCTTTAGTTCAAAGATTGTCCTTTATTCCATAATAGGTAAAACTAGAATTGATATGAATGGGCTCTCTCACTTGGGAAGGACTTCAATACTAACTTAGGGTTATTCTCCAAGGATAATTATGTGGTCACCAATATCTATGGTTAACATAAATGGGTTCTCTCTCTAGGGAAGGTCTTGAATAGTATCCTAAGGTTTCTCTTAAAGATGAGGGTTTGAATATAATATCTTGGAATAGAAAGATATATATTTATAGGGTTGATCTTCTTGTTATGTTTCCAATAATGAAGTAAAATGAACAGCATGAGGTTCATGTTAGGATTAAGGATTAGTTTAAGACATGGAAAAGATAAGTGAAGAATGGTTTCCCAATTATTGTTACTTGATTTCCAATTAATTGTAGGTTCATATGTTATGGCAGGGAATTCCATATTATGATCTTTTATAAGATCAAGCAATTGATCATTGAGTAAAGTGTTGTTGTGTTTGATTATTAGTTCCATTTGATCTAACCCCTTAGATCAAATCATCTCTACCCAAAACAAGGTTTTATCAAAGTCACATTGAGGTTTGTAGCGCTTGACTTGATGAGCTACTTCAATTCCACCAAGGTCAAGTGAAACTTCGATTCATTGTGACTGTTTTACTTTAAAGCGCGAAAATTCCCCAGATTTTCTATGCATGAATGCAATGCACACATCTGATTCCTCTATTTTTGTAACCCCATTACCTGGGATATTACACTTACTCTCTCCATGTCCATCTTTTCAAGGATACTAACAAAATTGGTATAAGAGCCAAGCATCTTATATTTAATAAAGACCTTTCTAGCCTCTCTTGCTACTCCACCAAATTCTTTAAGAAGGGTTTCTAAAACAAAATCTTTCTTTTCCCCTTCTTCCATATCACCGAGTGTGAGAAACATGTGTTGGATTATAGGATTGAGATTAACAAATTTAGTTTCCAACATGCGAACTAAAGAAGCAGACAGCAATTTCATAAGTAGGAGCAAGTTCTACCAAGTGTCTATCTTCAAAATCTTCAACGGTACTAACATGAGTGAAAAAATCTTCTATATTATCTCTCCCAATTATAGACCCTCGTCCTACCGGTATGTCTTTCAGAGTGAACTTAGGAGGAAACATGATGAAATAAACTAAAGGTAAATAAAGTAAATGCAAGTAACTAATTTTTTGTGTGTTTTTAATATGGAGAACAAGACAGTAAATAAAGTAAAGCTAGCAACTAATTTTTTTGTGTTTTGTTTAAGTGCAGCAAACAAAGTAGTAAATAAAATAAAGCAAGACAAAAACAAAGTAAAGAGATTGGAAGTGGAGACTCCCCTTGCAGCGTGTCTTAATCTCCCCGGCAACGGCGCCAGAAAAATAACTGCTATCGTGTAGTTGACGTGGGAGTTAGAAATCTTTGTGGAGTAACTTTTCTTCAGGTCCCCGGCAACGGCGCCAGAAAAATAACTTGATGCGTGCAGTCAACACGTCCGTTGGGAACCCCAAGAGGAAGGTGTGATGCGTACAGTAGCAAGTTTTCCCTCAGAAAGAAACCAAGGTTTATCGAACCAGGAGGAGCCAAGAAGCACGTTGAAGGTTGATGGCGGAGGAGTGTAGTGCGGCGCAACGCCGGGGATTCCGGCGCCAACGTGGAACCCGCACGACACAATCACAGAACTTTGCCCCAACGTAACAGCGAGGTTGTCAATCTCACCGGCTTGCTGTAAACAAAGGATTAGATGTATAGTGTGGATGATTATGTTTGTTTGCAAAGAACAGTAAAGAACAATTGCAGCAGTTTGTATTTCAGATGTAAGGAATAGGACCGGGGTCCACAGTTCACTAGTGGTGTCTCTCCCATAAGATAGCAGATGTTGGGTGAACAAATTACAGTTGGGCAATTGACAAATAAAGAAGGCATAACAATGCACATACATATATCATGATGAGTACTATGAGATTTAATCGGGGCATTACGACAAAGTACATAGACCGCTATCCGGCATGCATCTATGCCTAAAAAGTCCACCTTCAGGTTATCATCCGAACCCCTTCCAGTATTAAGTTGTAAACAACAGACAATTGCATTAAGTATGGTGCGTAATGAAATCAACACAAATATCCTTAGACAAAGCATCGATGTTTTATCCCTAGTAGCAACAACACATCCACAACCTTAGAACTTTCTGTCACTGTCCCAGATTTAATGGAGGCATGAACCCACTATCGAGCATAAATACTCCCTCTTGGAGTCACAAGTATCAACTTGGCCAGAGCCTCTACTAGCAACGGAGAGCATGCAAGAACATAAATAACATATATGATAGATTGATAATCAACTTGACATAGTATTCAATATTCATCGGATCCCAACAAACACAACATGAAGGATTACAAATAGATGATCTTGATCATGATAGGCAGCTCACAAGATCTAATATGATAGCACAATGAGGAGAAGACAACCATCTAGCTACTGCTATGGACCCATAGTCCAGGGGTGAACTACTCACACATCGATCCGGAGGCGATCATGGCGATGAAGAGACCTCCGGGAGATGATTCCCCTCTCCGGCAGGGTGCCGGAGGCGATCTCCTGAATCCCCCGAGATGGGATTGGCGGCGGCGGCGTCTCCGGAAGGGTTTCCGTATCATGGCGCTCGGTACCGGGGGCTTCGCGACGGAGGCTTTAAGTAGGCGGAAGGGCAGGTCGGGGGGCCACACGAGGGCCCCACACGCCGGGCCGCGCGGCCGGCACTCGGGCCGCGCCGCCCTCGTTGTGGCGGCGCCTCGTGGCCCCACTTCGTAAGTCCTCCGGTCTTCTGGAAGCTTCGTGCAAAAATAGGCCCCTCGGCGTTGATTTCGTCCAATTCCGAGAATATTTCCTTACTAGGATTTCTGAAACCAAAAACAGCAGAAAACAACAGATCGGCTCTTCGGCATCTCGTCAATAGGTTAGTGCCGGAAAATGCATAATAATGACATATAATGTGTATAAAACATGTGAGTATCATCATAAAAGTAGCATGGAACATAAGAAATTATAGATACGTCTGGGACGTATCAATCATCTATTAATCAACAAGCTAGTTATACAAGAGGCTTACTAGGGACTTCTTATTGTTTACATAACACACATGTATCAATGTTTTGGTTAATACAATTATAGCATGGTATACAAACATTTATCATAAACACAAAGATATATAATAACCATTTTATTATTGCCTCTTGGGCATATCTCCAACAGTCTCCCACTTGCACTAGAGTCAATAATCTAGTTTACATTTGTAAAGATATAACACCTTGGCCTTCTGGTGCTTATCATATTTTGCTCACGGGAGAGGTTTCAGTCAACAGATCTGACATGCTCAGAAACGTATGTATTTTTCAATTCATTTGCGTCTTCATGCATCACTCATTTTCCAAATGAGTCGGCATTAAATATATTTAGTCTTCCGCGGTCTGAATTATGTCACTAATATTGTCACACACAATATAGCTTCAAAGTTCTGACACTACCGGAACTACACCAAGTTCTCAAAGAACTTCTCGACTTTAACATCCTCAGTCATTGTTAAAACAATGACATACTCTGCCTTCGTTTGTAGAATCCGTCACAATATTTAGAACTCATCTAAATCCAGCATAGACATCTTCTAGCTTATCGTGCTACCTTTTAAACAACACTTAGCCTAATTGAGATTGAAATTTTATTTTTATATGTGACCAAACTAATATCGGTGCAACACCTTACAGCGATTTGTTTGTCAGTACCCATACAAAGCTATATATATATATATATATATCCTTGGTTCTTCTAAAGCACTCAGGGATATTCTTACTGTTTGTACAATGATCATCACATGAATCATTCTGGTATATGCTCCTAACCTTTTTTTAGAGCATAGGACATCTGATTTTGTACATATTATTCGTGATCTAAAATCACTCATGTGTTTTTACTCATCGAGTGTCAAATACACTCAAGTCTTGTTAAACCTTCACATGGAACGAACACCTTCTTATATTTTATATTGAACTACTTCAATATTTATCCTATGTACTTTAACTTAAACTTATTATGTGTTTTAATCTATCTTCATAGATCTTGACCTAAATATTTTTTAGTTCATATCTTTTCATTGAAGTTAATTCTCAATGAAACCTTTTTAATCAATTATATAATTACATTATTTATAATTATTGATATGTCATCTACATAAAGTATTACAAATATGTCTCAGCGCTCCCACTTAATTTCTTGCAAATGCAAGCATCTTCTTCGTTTCTGATGAAATCAAAAACTCTTTGACAATTTCATCCGGTCAAGATTCCAACTCCGCGATACTCACTTCATCCAATTGAAGTTTATATACCTATCTAGTATTCCACGGACCAGCAAAACTCTTGGTTGTATCTTGTATACACCTTTAATACACACTTCTATTAAGTAATGTATTTTGCCATCCTACTAGTATATCGTATAAAAGAAATATGTAGCGATTACTAGAATAATCCACATAGACTATAAACATCGCTACGGAAGATCTAATCTTATCGTAGTCAACTCTTTGAACTTTGTCGTAAACAACTTTTTGACAAGTCGAGCTTCTTCAAGGATATTGCATCCAAGTCCATCAATTTTATAGATCCATTTACTTTTCAAAAAGTATTCATCTATCATGGATTTCATGGCGCTTAGCCATTTTAACGGAGTCAGGGCCCATCATAACTTATTTGTATGTAGTTGGTTTATCATTGTTCAAAAACAATCCTTTGTCCACAAATTATTTATTTGATCACAAAGTAAACCATATCTACAAGGTTCAATAGGTACTTTGATCTCCATGACTATAACACTTTGTATAAATGGGATCTATGATCTTCGTGGCCGCTTCTGGAACCATTTCCGATGCTGCGCTACTCTGATCATGCTCAGGTTCATAAACCTTATCAAGTTCCATTGTACTCCCACTGATACGTCTCCAACGTATCTATAATTTCTGATGTTCCATGCTTGTTTTATGACAATACCTACATGTTTTGCTTGCACTTTATATCATATTATGGCATTTATTGGACTAACCTATTAACAAGATGCCACGATGCCAGCTTCGTTTATTATGTCCGTTTATTGCGAGAAAAGGCCCAAAAACCAAAGTGCTCGGAAAAATCCAGAAAAATTACAGAAATTCTATTTCGCCGGAAGACTCACGGAGCCAGAAGGGCAAGCCAGGGGGAGGCCCAGGGCCTCCTCCCCATAGGCTGGCGCGGCCTGGAGGGTGGTCACCCCACCCTATTGTGTGGGCCCCTCGGGACTCTTTCGACTCCGACTCTTCGCCTATTTATGCCGTCGTGACCTAAAACTTCGACACCTCTTGACGAAACTCCAGAAAGACTCCAGGGGCGCCGCCACATCACGAAACTCCAATTCGGGGGACAGAAGTCTCTGTTCCGGCACCCTGCCGGGACGGGGAATTGCCCCCGGAGTCATCTCCACCGCCGTCTCCACCGCCATCGTTGTCTCCATGATGAGGAGGGAGTAATTCACCCTCGGGGCTGAGGGCTCCGCTGTAGCTATGTGGTTCATCTCTCTCTTTATGTGATCTAGTTGAATATCATCTATGTGCTACTCTAGTTGTCGTTGCCTAATCGACGGTACCTCAGAGGAGGGATCCTCACGAGGGGGAGAAGAAGTAGGGGCCATAGGGCGGAGTGCACACGGGACGGTGGTACGCGAGTTACCCAGCTTCGGAACACCTGCACGATGACAGGGCCTACTCGCTGCTTGTCTGGAATTATCTGGGCGCTTTCGCGTTGTTACAATGAGTTGTGGTTGTGCCTCTAGGGCTCCCAGGATCCGGCTTATAAAGGCGCACGGATCTAGGGTTTACACGGAGAGTCCTAGCCGGATTACAGATAGCCTAACTACGATACAATATCTTGCCGTGCACGTCACGGATCCGCCTTCCATATACGTCGTACTGGATCCGGGTTCCTCATGGGCCTCCATGGATCCGGGTTACTCCTAATGTTGGTACGGATCCGGCTTACTGATCCTGGGCTGGACTTCTTCCTTCATGATCAACAGCAACTGGGCCGCCCGATGGGCCACATGCCTCATCACCATCTGTGGGCCACCCGGGCTTGCCGGATCTAGGGACTGTCTGTAACAACCCAACTTTTTGTGCATTGGTTTAAACTTTGAAATGCAAAATTTTGGGCCAACAAAAATTTTTCTGTTTCTCAAAAATTGCATGCATATAGTTCCTCCTACTCATGCATTGTAGAGATTGGGTGTCAATTGCTTGTGAATGTTGTGTTGTGTGTGGATCGTTAAAACCCTAAACCTACCTATTAATTTTGGGAATCCCCTTTCTTATTAGGGAGCAATTAGAATGGCCCATAAAACCCTTGAGCATATGATCATGCTCACATGAGATCTTCTAAGATCTAGTCCTACTCCAATTTCCCTCTTCCATATCTAATTCTTCTTTACTCCAATTTCCAATCTGAAATTTCTCCCAAGCAAGAGGGCCATTGACTCATCATCTTATGCATCAAAAATTAAATTGGATCATCTATATGTGGTTACTCCAAAAATTTCGAATTTAGAAATAATTGAGAATGGCCATGCCGGCCATAACCCTTCCTTCTCCCTTGATCATTCTCCTCACATCTTCTCCACATTCACACTCTTGTGCATGTGATCATGCCCCCTTATGATCTTCCAAGATCATGTTTTTCTCAAAACTCCCTCATCCATATCTATGCCTTATTTTCTACAATTTTCAAATCTGAAAATTTTCCAAGAGAGTACATCACTTGATTCATCATATGGATGCCCAGGGACATTTTGGATCACCTCTTGGTGACTAGTTTCAAAAATCCAAACTTGGTGAATAAGTGAGGATGGCCATGCCGGCCATGATCTCTTCCCTCTCTCTTGCTCATTCCCTTCACCCCCTCTCTTCACCAACACTCACACACGACCAGGAGGAGCCTCAGCACTCTCCAGCATCCCTCCCTAGCCCTGCACTCGACCCCCCCCTCTCTATTTCTTCTCCCATGATCACCACCTCGGGAACCCGCACAAGATCATGAGGATCTCTCCCTCTCCTCCCTTTTTGGCAGCACCCTGTCGTCCTGCTTGACCCCCTGCAGCTCCACACCCTCCCAGACGACAGCTGCACGCCTCCCTTCGCCCTTCCTCTCGCCGACCCGCGCTGGCAACCCCCAATGGCCTGGGCGCACGTCTGCCGGACACGGCCACGTCGCCCACTCCACCTTCCCTCTCCGGTGCATCTCACATTGTCCCCTGGACGCGCCCTGCTCCACAACGTCTCGGAGACACGAACTCGACGCACGCCCTTGACCCACCGACGCTCCACGGCGACGACCAGCTGCCTGGTCACCTCGCCGCGCGGCTGCTGGCAGGCACCCGTCGCGTCTTACCCCTCTGTCCCGCTGCGCGACGCGCGCTAGACTCCAAGCCGCTGCACCGCCTCGCCGTCCCGTTGCAGCACCGCCCAGCTCAGCCACTCCCCTGCTGCCGCCCGCCGCTCCCGTCGGTGCACGGACCTGGTGCACGGTGCACCGGCCGTCGCCCTATATAAACAGCACCGCACCCTCCTCTCTCCCATTTGCTTCACCACACCCTCCCCAGAACCTCCCCTTCTCACCTCCGTGGGCGGAGAGGAGCTCTGCTCCTCCCTGCCGTCGAGCTCGCCGCGCAGCCGTGTTCCCGTGGCGTTTTGGTGAAGGTCGCCGACGCGGACGCCGCCGTTTTCTTCCCTCCTCTCTGCTCCCTGAAATGCTCCCTTCTCTCCTTGACCTAATGCACGCCCTCGTTTCTTCCAGGGACGACCGTAGACGGCGCCGCCGTGAACAGCTGCTCCGTCACCGTCGATCGCCGCCGGGAAGGACGTCGCTGTTTCGCCCGCCGCCACCCTCGTTCGGAAGCCCCTGCTCCGCCGCATCTGACGCGCCCCACCTCGCCGTCGACAGAGCCCCGAGGTGAGCATGCCGCGCCCCGCCATTTCCCTGTGCGCCGTAGGGTTAGACGCGCAGACGCCGCGTCGCGTCGTGCGG
>NW_025901308.1:0-13546 GCF_022539505.1 Lolium rigidum
CGCCGCCTTATGGTGTGGGCCCTCGGGCCTCCACTTGATTTGTCCTTCGGCTCCGTCGTATTCTGGGAAAATAGGGCCTTCTGTCAAAATCCCGAGGTTTTTCCCGAAAGTTGGATTTCTGCAAAAAAACGAGACACCAGAACAGTTCTGCTGAAAACAGCGTTAGTCCGTGTTAGTTGCATCCAAAATACACAAATTAGAGGCAAAACAATAACAAAAGTGTTCGGGAAAGTAGATACGTTTTGGACGTATCAAATCACACAAATAAAAACTCTCCACTTGACATATTTGTCTAACACCGGACCATCATGGGCGACAAATACAACAACATCTTCATGCATTCAGCCGCAATAACAGGGGAAACGGAGGCAGCCAGAGTGGATTACAGTGGTTCATGCATTCAAAACCTCCTGTGTCGCCCCTGCGCCCAAAACTCCTCCTACGTCGCCCCATGCGTCGCCCCTGCGGTGACCAGGGGAACCCTAGATCACGCCGCCGCCAGGCCTCCTCCTCCCTCCCCCTCCTCCCTTGCCACTGCCTGACGGTCGGCCGGGCAAAGCCCGGTCGGCGTCGGCGGCGGCAAGGTCCTCTCATCCTCTGGCTCGGGTGGAGGGGCGCGGGATGTCTCCTCCGGGTCAGGGCGTGGCGCGTCCGTCGGGGGCCACGAAGTGCCGGCACGGGCGTGTCCTGCTGCGGTGACGTGACGGGCGACGGTGGTGGATGCGCGTCTCCGGGCGGCGCGGGCCGGTGGAGGCAAGGGCGGTGGTGGCTGCTCATCCGACTTCTGCGAGGAAGGGTGGCTCGACGGCGGCTGCGTGGGGGGCCGACGGCGGCTCGCTGCGGGTTCGATCTAGGCTGTCGGGCCTGGATCTGCCAGCGGCGGCGCGATGGTGTCCTCTGCGGATACGAAAACTGAGGGACGGCGGTGGTGGCACAAGGAGGTGCCATCTTGCTTGCCTCGGCACTACGCTCGGCGAGGTGGGGATGTGCGGCTGCCGGTGATAACCGTGCTCCGACTCCGGTCTTGGCGGGCGATGGCAGCGCTACACGTCGTAACCTTCTTGGAGGCATCGTTCTCGCAGCCTGCATCTACACACTCGTGTTGCTCCGGGGGAAACCCTAAATCTGTGTCTCCCGGATCGGACGATGACGGTGCGCCCTGCGTCGTTCTACCTCTTGGGGTATCATTTTTGGAGCAGCTGCTGGATGATGGTGGATGTTGGTGGAGTGGTATTCATCTACCACATTGTTGGCGTTGAGTCTCGGTGGCATGGTGCTGTTTCGACGGCGGATGCGGGATGATGTATGCGTGCATGACGGTGGAGCCGTCTGGCGTCATGGTGGCATTGATGACAGGTCTTGCAAGGTTAATGCGATGATCTCTCTTGAAGATGGAGTCGAGGAAGACGGCGGTAGCAACTTTTGTGGCGTGTGCGTTGGCGTGCGCGGAGAGTCTGCTTGACTGGATATGCTTCTCACCTGCTATTGGGCGGTTTGGGAAGGCATTTGGTTTTTGGATGATGTGAGTTGGTGTATTGTCACCCCCTTCATCCCACTATAGGTCTAGTGAGGTGGCTTTGAGGTTGATCTTTTGTATTGTTCGTGTGAATAGTCTATGTATCCTTTAGATGCAGAAGCTGGGGCGATATTTTCTCCCATTTCAAAAAAAAAAAAAGTGGTTCATGCTGAAGCCGCATCGACGGAAGAAACGGACGCAGCCAGAGGGGATACCCACAATAGCAACCTGTGAAAGGCAAAGGAAGCGATCGAAGTACCTTGGCCACTGGCATGCACCAACCAAATAAAAGAATGTGTTAATTGGATCCATGCCACTAGAAAAACAAAGTAAGGAAGAAGCATCACAGTGATTGTGTTTTACTTATAGCTAGATTGAACACCGTTTAAAAATATAATTTTAATATATCATTCTGAAGCAGCAGTAACTTCTATCAAAACTAAAGGGAGAACACGTAATACAATGTATTGATTGTCCAAAAACTATAGTCATGATTTGATATTTCACACAATAACAATATAAATTTGCTTACAGGCGTCATCCATGAAGCAGTAGCCAGAAATATGAATAGAAAAGCTTATAAAGTTGCTAGTTCATTCAATTACCGAGAAACTGAAAATTAATAAATTTCTTTAGTTTGTTTTTTTGGATGACAAACAACTTAAAATAGTGATACTATAAAAATCCTTGAGCATGTTTTTCCCTGATAAAATCTAAATCATGTTATCAGTTACAATACTATTATTGCAGAAAACTGGGAACAAAACATGTGTATCTGTAAATCAAATAATTCATTCTGATGTTACTCGATCCTTTGCTTCAATCGATCACAGGAGGTTAAATCTTAGTTATATGTCGTAGCTGTACAACCGAGCATGCTTTAGAAAAATGCAACATTTCCTAAGTTACACTGCTCTGGTTATTCATTTGATGTATTTGACGACCTCATTGTTTGCACAAAACTAAATAACTGATCCAAAAAATAGCACAAAAGGGTCTAGTTTAGCACATGTATTCATACAATTTAGGGAGAAGTCCAACATGTTACTATTTGCAAATGTTCTCATAGGCCATAGGCAGACACTCCATATCTGAAAATAAAACAAAATATTTATGGAGCTAATCAAACTAAACACTCAAAAGAAATACGACATCACAGATTTTGATAGGAATTCATGCAAAATCATGAACATGGAAAAGAGGTCTAATTGCATAACTGCAGCATTTAGAGATGTATCTTTGAAATAAAAGCTTTCGCAAAAAAAAAATTTAAAGTACCGTACTCCTTATCTTTTGTTAGAAACATGGTATATCTTTGAAATAAAAAGACTATTCCTTACTTGCTCCTTTGTTAGAACCAAAGAAAGCAACATAGTCCTGCATGTGTACTAATCACCAAGGTACTGTAGCAGTTTTCTGTGAAAAGAAGAACAGTAATCTACCATAAGAATCCCCAAAATGAAACTAATAATACATATAGAGAAATAATCTACACAAAGTACTTCTAGATGGTAAATTGACACCACTTGATGAAATTGCCTCAAGAAGTTGTTAACATTTATGTATTATTACACAAAATAACGAACAATTCGGATTGTAGTGTCTGCCAATTCGGATTGTATATGCCACAGATTTTCCTACCATGGTCGGATGACAATATACACACATCTTAGTTTGTACCAATACATGAATGCAACAATCAAAAGAGACACAGGAACATTTCAATCACAGAGACGGCAGAGGAAGAGCAGCAATACAGGGAGAAGTCCAACATGTTTCCACGTGGTTAGAATATATCCATATAACTAACCGATAACAATGATGTGGTTTGCCTCAATCAACTAATCGATAACAATGATTTCAGGTGAGTTGCCGGATGTAGCTGCTGATCCTTCAGGTACATGCCATCAAGGAATTCTGCCGAGGCCTCCATGTGTAAGTCCTCTTCTGAAACTAAATAGTATTGGAGCCTTCTTCCTCAGATTCGGCCGAGATGCCCCACCAGTGCGCGTCGCCCACGTCTTGGAGGAGCCCTTGGTGAAGGCGAGATGGGACAGCGATCCGAGCCTCCATGCCTTGATCTGGGAGGATGTCGTCTGCTCCGGTCCCCCAACGACGGAGAAGGACAGGGAGGCGCGGGCGTTCACCCCCATGGACGACACGGGAGGGCAGATGAGCCGGGGAGCGACCTGCTCACCACCACATCGCCATCTTCTCCCCCCTTTGCCCAGCTCGAATCTCCTTTCTCTCCCCCTGCGATCCGGCCTCCCTTCTCTCACCCTCCTGTCTCCCCTCTCTCCGACCTCGTTTCTCTCTCCCTCAGAGGTCTCCTTTAGGCCTTGTTTGGTACTCCCTCCTTCACAGTTTATAAGGCACGCGCGTACCTCTAGGTCGCAAATTTAACCTATATAATTTAAATTATACAATACAAAAATTATATCATTAGAAAATAGAACATCTGAACTTTCTAATGTTATAATTTTTATAACATATAACTAATGCTAACTTGATTAAATTTGTAACCTAGGGGTACGCGCGTGCCTTATAAACTGTGAGAGAGGGAGTACTAGTGTTTCAGTGGAGATTAGTGGGGATAATACTCTAGAGTATTGGTGAATCATTGCTGTCACCTAATCCCCATAAAACTCCATCCCCAATCCACTAGGTAGGGGTAGAGTATTGGGGATTGAAAAAATTACACTAAAATTTGGGGGAAAAGTGGGGATAAGTAGGGATAAGTGGGGATTAAACTCTCTCATACTTTAGTACCAAACATGCATTGGGGATAAGTGGGGATTTAAAGTTTGGAGCGAATTATCCCCACTAATCCCCACTAAAACTCTAGTACCAAACAAGGCCTTAAACGGAAGGCTCTGAAGTGAGCCCGGCTTTGAATTAACGAAGTCATCAACCGGCCAGGAGTTACAGCAAGATTACAACACATACGCGCCAAACGCACAACCCAAACCGCAACAAAAGATAACACACATAAAAGCAAGCCGAAGCGCCATATGATCCAGGAAGAGGGAGTCTTGTCTTCTGTTGCACCGGAGCGATCGCGACCGAATCCACGCCAACAAACATCCACCGCACCAAGACTGCAACTTAAGGGGGAACTCAGCGACGGACCGGCCACCTGGCAGAGCTTGAGGAACCAAAGGATGGAGGGTCTTGCGGCGACGCCTCCAAGAAGGTGAATGGCGCAAGAGAGCATCATCGTCGTCGGCAGATAAGGACCTGCAAAGTTTTCACCCAGACCCGAGAACCACCACCCATGGAGCTCAGGCTAAGTCCAGACCAAACACACAACATCATCCCCCGGCGTTGGGATAGGCACACCGACAAGAGCTACGACCAGACGCCGACCTAGCAAAGCCCCCCAAGGCGCTAGGAAGGAAATCAGCTACCGCAGCAAACCGTGTAAAAGCAGCCAGACCGACGTTGTGAGAGGGCTGCGACATCATCGAGAGATCACACGGTGTTCCACAAGGCACTACCAGAGAAGCTTACACGAAGCGAGGCCTCCAAGAGAAGCAGATTGGGGTGGAGGGATGGAATCTATCATTTCGAACAGGAGGGCCAATATCGGGACGCCTTCAGCAAGGGAACGACACCCGCAGGTGACGCCGTCGCCGGCACAGGCCAGAGCCATGCTCGACTTTCGCCGAGGTCTAAACCTGTATAGAAATTCCGGACGTCGTCGCGAGGACGTAGAGCGAACAAGGCGGAGATCACTACCGCGCCTCCAACCTAAGTCGCACTATGAGCTAGCCCCAACTCGACTCATCCGCAGGAAACACGTGCTGACTGGCGGAGGTTTCGGCTAGACCTAGATCTAGACGTCCAAGATCCTAGATTGGCGGCACCACGAAGTCCACCATCCCAGCGCGAGAGCACACCTGCACAAGCACGACCAAATTGGTCGGAGGGAGAACATACCGCAGCCGCTGGAGTAGCTGCAATACTGAGCCAGCCCAAGGACTCCGTCCTAGATGTCTAGCAAGGACGTCGCCCCAGCGACTCCAGAACGTGGGGACGTCGCCCCAATGACACCCCACCGCCGGAGGCTCAACCGAGTTCCGACAAGCCCGAACGGGCGGATCGCGCAAACCAGCGCTGTCGGTCCAATCCGAGCATGACTTCACCCGCCCAGGCAGAAGAGGGCAACTGGCTAGGCCCAGATCTAGGCCCTCAAGCCCAGATCCGGCCGGATCAACACAGCCAGTGGCGGCCACGACGCGCCAGTCGCCGCCCCACCAGCTACCAGACGGAGAAGCACCGCGCCGGCAAGGAACCTCCGCGCCTCCGTGCGGCCGAGGCCCGCCCCGACGGACCTGCCCGACGCGCGGGAAAAGGGGACCAGAGGCGCGCCCGAGGCGCCGCCGTCACAGCCAACGGGCTGGTCACCCTACACGGCCGGAGGAGCTGCTGCCGCAGCCCACCCCGCCGGACTTCGCCGCCGCCAGATCGGGCGCCTCCCCGTCGGACCGTCTCGCGTGCGGGAAGAGAGATTCCACCGTCGTCGGCACCGCTCGGGCTTTTCCCGGCGGCTCACGCCGGCGACGGCGGCGGGGGAAAAGGGGGGGGCGGCTGGAGGGGAGGGTTGGGGGCACCCCGGCCGCTTCCGGGGGGGGCGACGGGAGCCGGAATTTTCTAACCTACCAAACTTTGGGGCAGTGCGACGTCTCCTCTCTCCGGCCTCCTCTCTCTTTACATCCAACCTCCTCTCTCTCCGGCCTCCCTTCTCCCCCTCTGGTTTTCAATCTCTCCGTCCTACCCTCTGTTTCCTTGTCGACCCCTCTCTCTCTCTTCCTGGCCACCGGCGACGGATCGAGAAGGCTGGGCCGCGGCCTCCCACATCTGGGCAGGTTGGAGAAGAAAGTAGACGCCATAGTCAGAAGGCGGCCGCCCGTCCTAGATGAAGTGAGCGGAGGAGAATGTGAATAATGTTGCAAAGCTATCGCTGTGGTATGACACTGACGGATGGGGCTACATTAGCATGGAGCCAGTTACAATGATGGTAAAAAGGCAGCCTGGAGTGAAAAAAAAACTGATACCAACAATGAAAATAGCCGGCGTGGATCGATTCCAATCAAGATCCTACGGCTCAAAATCGCGCTTGCGGTAGTGCCCTCGTTATGCTGGGTATGCAACAGGATTAATTGATGTAGATAATATGGTGATGTATATAGGGAGCAGCCTTCCAGAGATTGGAAACGAGGCCATGGTCTTGCAAGGACAAGGCACCGGCGTCGAACAACACTTTATCTACCTATAGGCTGCGTAGCTTTTGTGGGATGCCCGCTATTCTGCCTATTGCTTGTAGCTTACACGGGCAATGCAGGCGTTGCGGCCGGCAAGTTGTGTAGCTTATGTGAGCTGCCCGCGTAAGCCCGCATAACTCATGCAGGCACATTTGTACTTAGGCGGGACACCCTCAGGTGGTTGCACTTGCAGGCTGGTTGACAATCCACTTGGCCCGTTGAATTTTAAGCCTTGTGTGTATTTTTTTCTAGACCTGTTCTATCGCATGGGCTAATAAATTCGTTCGATTTTGTTGGGATGTCACGGTCCCGAGAGTAGAGTATTAATGGTATGGATAATTTCCGCTCCAAATTTATACTCACATCCGTTTTCAAGAACATAGTACGCACTTTTAGAAATTCGTTGGATATTGATGCAAATGTAAATATTGGTTAAGAAGATAACCAGTGGACACGATAGCGCATACGGTATTAATAATATTCCCATATTCTTTTGCGGATTATCGGAGATCATCAGAAATGATAATCTGATAAAATAAGTTACCACATTAATCTAGACAATATGGTTAATTCATTGGCTCAAACTATTTTGCTACTAGCACGCAACTTGATTTGTTGTACGAACTAATGTGCATGTTTGGCCATAATCTACTGTTACACATTTTCTCCTCATATTTTTTACATAAAAAATAGCCTTCTAATTTTATGTGTATATTTGCTTAATTATCCGCTTTTGATCCAAGTCTGCCCCAAATCCGCTCAATATTCACAATCTTATATAATCCACATTTACACTCGCATCCGGTCATTATCCGCTCTAATATAAGTTTTCTACAAAAATATAATAAATAATATAGAAATAAAAATACTCTATCCGATCTAATCTGTTTACATCCTAGGGAGGGTCATCTGATGCTCGATACATGCCCTGGAACGCCGATGAGAGGAAGCCGAGGGACAGGCAAGCTGCGTCCGCACTGAACTATGCTTGCTCTCTTTGCCGTCAAGTACTCCATGGGGAGTGCTCCGGTGTTCCTCCCTTGGCTCCATGCTTCTGAAAAGTTGGAGCAGCTCCAATTTTTTTTATCTATGAAGTTGCTCCACCTTTTGATACAAAAACATAGAGTTGATTCTGTGAAACAGAAAAACATGGAGTGGCTGTTTATTTATGTCTTACTGCCACCAGCAAGTGACCAAAACGTTACGTAAGTTTGATCTTTCTGCCCCTCCTCGCCCAGACTCTCCCCCGATTTGACTTCACTGCTGCGTGATTCACGCCTGCTGCCACTAGCCTTCGGTAAACGAATCAACGTACCTTTAGCCAGAGTCAAACTTGTCCAATTCGTTTTTGCTGCCATGCAAATCAAGTTGTCGCTTCTTGTCGCCGCCAAAAGCTTGTTGTGGCCGCCTCAACCAACTTTATCCTGGGTGAGGCGGAGTGAGACGTAGTGGCGGCGACAGCAAGCTCCTGGCGGCAGCGAGCTACAACTCGATTTGCGTGGCCGCGAGAACAAATCGGAGAAGTTCGACTCCAGTGGAAGGTACGTCGACTTGTTCGCCGGAGGTCATGATCATGTGGCTACAAATGTAAATCATGTTGCGGTGAAGTCAAATCGAAAAAGATTCTGCGCGCACGGGGGAGGAGAGCGGGAGGAGGGAGGAGAGAGATAACGCGTGTGTAACGTTTCGGTCATTTATCACTAGCAGTCGGATGTAAATTAAGGCTGCTTCGTGTTTTTATGTTTGTGTACCAAAAGCTAGAGCAACTTGCAGTTAACTTTTCAATTCCGTCTATTCTCTTTAACGTAATGGATTCATAATTCTACTAGTATCCAAATATAGGTCTAAAAACTGGTTCAAGATTTCTAATTACCCGGTGTTTGGGAACGTCACGACAGTGCGAGGTGGTTCAGCGTCGCCGTCATAGCCGTGGCCAGGCCAACTCCACCGCCAGGAAATACTGCGCCATGGCGAGATGGACTTCTAGCTAAAGATTAACGTGATCACGTAGTGCGTTCCAGACATGGTGAGGCGTGCTCTGCGTTTTTATATTTCACGGATCCAATATTTGTATCAAAAATTGGAGCAACTCCAACTTTTTCTGTTTTACAGAACTAACTCTAATTTTTTTATCAAAAGTTGGAGCAACTCCACAGATTAAAAAAAACTGGAGCAGCTTCAACTTTTCCGGACACCGAAAGTTCCGGTGCTTTGTTTTACTGGCTGATTACCGGATGTATCCAAAATTGCAAAACTATGATGCCTCCTCACTTTAATCAAAGCAGGAAAGCACACGCCATGACCGCGAGCTACGTGCCGTATCCTTTGAGATCATGTTCAGCAGTTGGACAGGCGCAGTACGTAGACAGCGCCTTTTCGCCATTCTATTGTCGATTTCCCGTATAAAAATGTTCTCC
The DNA here is from genome assembly GCF_022539505.1 of Lolium rigidum. Taxonomy (NCBI): domain Eukaryota; kingdom Viridiplantae; phylum Streptophyta; class Magnoliopsida; order Poales; family Poaceae; genus Lolium; species Lolium rigidum. The sequence continues at coordinate 9,198 of NW_025901308.1, forward strand.
GTGCTCTCCACATTACATTCCAGGGGAGAGGAGGGAGTGAACTACTCGATCGTTGTGGCGCTCAGCACGCGCGCCCACCGACGATTATGGCCGCCTGCAGCCTGCAGGGCAAAGAACCGCCGACCCACACTCAGGCCAGTCAGAGATCTTCTCATGTCTAATTTTGCTCACACTTTAAAATGCTGGATGCGCCTAATGCATCTGGACAAGGAAAGGGAACCTATCGGCGCCTACCTTTGGTTTTGGTATCATTTCCAACATATGGGGGTGGGGACTGGTACTGGTAGGTGCTCCTGCCTCAAGAAATGCCTGGAGGAGTTGCAGAGTTAACAAGAGCCATCCAGCGCGTTGGATCAGGTCATGTTCCCTTGATCCCCTATTAATGTACGCTGCTCTACAAGGCTGTACTGGTGGCGAAGATGTGCTGTGGTCAATGCCTGCTGAAGCCCAGATCCTAACTTGTCTGTGGTTCTGCTGATGATTAGAGAGACAGGAATCACTTCAACACTGAAGTTTAATATTCCCACTGACGGACAACATGCAGTGCACAGACATGCCACGCATGTAGTAGTCTTTCTAGTTCAGTCATACAATTGTTCACCCAAGTTACACCTCCACACAACTGTGTATATCTCTGTGTGTATCATGAACAGACTCATGATGTTTCGCAGGAAACAAACTTCCTGCCAGCGTGAATTCCGCATCAGCGAAAACGAAGGGGTAAAGCTACGAACTGATCATTCTCATTGGAAAAGCAAAAGGAGGCCTCTATTATGAGAGACAGCTTACAATCATGATGCAGGAGCTAGCTGTACGTAGTTGCTGAATCCAGGCCTCTGCTGATAAGAGAGGTCCACACGGTCAACTGATGAGAGCATTTGGAGAGCAAGGCCTTAATTTTGTCAGGTAGACAAGGTCCACAAGGACCATTCTATGATCAGCATTCCATGTCAAACATCCACTCAACCTCCTTCTCAGAAACAAAAAAAAAAGTTTGGTCATTTGGAGCTCACTTCAATATCACGAGCCTGAAATAGACAGGGATGATCCACCACTAGCAGCAGGCACGTAAATAGATTCTTCGCTACATTGTTCGCATCGGTCGATGTCTATCTGAACAGATAGCATTGTTGTCTTACAACGTCTCTCTGAAACATCGGAAGGGCCAAGCAAAACATTATATAATTAGCAATTTAGCATGGTGAACCAACTAAGCAATCAAGTAGCAGTAACAGATCTATTACTTCTGAGTAGGTAAGCTTGACACCTGGTGGGACAAGAAAAAGGAGTCCTCAATTCCTACCAGAGTATATCTCATAGGACAAGAAAAAGGAGCCCTCAATCATGAGGGACAGCTTACAACCATCATGCAGCAGCTGTAGTTGTTGAATCCAGGCCTCTGCTGGTGAGAGCATTTGGAGAGCAAGGCCCTAATTTTGTCTGGTAGACAGGACCGCTCAGCATCCCAAGTCAAACAGCCACGCCAACTCACACCACATTACAAATTACACCTCACGATATACTCAAGTTTTGCACTAGCATATGTTTACTTAGTGGTTACTCAGATCAGTGGGAGCTCACTTCAATCTCTGGCCAAGATGATGGGCATTGGGAGCAGAAACACCCCGCTCTGGAATGAAGTGGCATCACCTTCTCGGAAATGTATGCAAGGGCCAATGCCCCTGGCCTGGAATTCGGGTCTCCGGTTGCACATGCCCGTCGTCGGAGCTCTCACAGAAATGGATAAGGGACGATGTGCCCATCTCCTCTTGGCCACCGGCGAAGCTCATGCTCATCTGCGCCTAGTAGACACTTCAATAGCTCATCCGGCACATTGTTCGCATCGGGCAATGCCTAACTGATAATCTGAACACAATGGCATTGGTGTTCTCAAGATTTAGAAGTCTCTGAAATATTGGAAGGGTCATGCAAGAACATTACTGTAATTAGCACGGTGATTAGAGAATCAACTAAGCAATCAAGTCGAAGTAACAATTCTAGTGCTTTTGAATACACAATAGAGTATAAGCTTGATACCTTTTCCCTGGGGAGAAATTCTCCACTGCATCTCGGCACATTATTAGTACAGTGTCGGCGGCCATCTGAAATCTCTGCATGAATTAGTGGAGCACAACAGGTTCTCCTTCCCAGGACTATCACCTTGGCTCGGCGAACAGAGAGGCTTTCCGATCGGGGTGTGCTTCGCATTGTCGACTCGCTTCAGAGATGACCAATTAGCATCTTGATCGGAACATTGACGCGCCGCCGGGTAAACCTCTGAATTCTGCACTTGGGGTGACGGCCAGAGCTGCACCGGCGAGCACCGTTCACCCCCACCGGAGAGGTAAGCGATGATGGCCTCCTGGTAGAGGCCTTGCTGGAAACTCACCACCTGCTCTTCGAGCCGGACAACCTCCTCCTCCAACACAGCCACCTCCGCCAGAAGCTCCAATAGCTGCAGACAAAATTCAGGAGATACAAACATGTTGTGTCAGGATATGGGATCCTCTTCCAAACTACTCTTACCTTGTGAAATGTAATCGCACAATTTACCTGACAGGGCAGGTAAGGAGGAAGGCGAGGGAGCGCGCCCAGTGGCCTGGTGAACGCCCGCTCCAGGGCTCGGTGGACGTTCTCCTCCTGCCGCAGCTTCTTCCTCAGCTTCTCCACCTGCGACTCCACATACAGAAAGGGCATTGTGAATTTCTTGACATACTATGTATGTGAGACACTGAATTTTGCTCTTGGATCGAAAACCAGGGCCGTTACGTCTTGCTGCAGCGTTATTTTCCTATCCCTCCTTGCCTGGCTTCTGTTCCTGTTGGCAGCTGGGGTAGCCGCGTTGGTGGACGCCTTCATGGCCGGCGCCCTGGAGTTGGTTCTCCTGCGATCCTTCTCCATCACCTTGATCATGGACAGCAAGAGGACGTGAGAATAAGTCGAGGGAGACTTGAAAGACGCAAAGGACAGCACATTAAAGAGACCGGAAGGAATGGTGGGGAGCAATCAGAAATTCATTCAGAAGATGGGTACACTGGTACAGAGTTTGAAATGCTTGATCTGTACAATGCCACCGAACCAATCTCAAACCCTCAGAACAAAGTTAAGAACAGAGCGTAGTAGTGTACAGAAACTTGAGTTTGAAACCTTAACAGGCAGTCTCCACTCACAGCAAGCAAGAACAAAAAGAATGTAGAATGTGCATCTCGAAGGCCCCCAGAAGGGCAAGACTGAAAGAGTAAAACGCAAAGAATTCAGACGCCCATTTCCACCGGGCGGGGAAGGCGTCCCGTCTCAGATGCCAGGAAACCAAAGGTCTAGGAAACGCAAAGAATATATTCATGGCGTGGGCGCTCAACTCAACGGAAAACGCAAACTTTTCTGATGCCAAACCCACGGAAGGAAGGGAGGGAGGGAATGCGATGCCACATACCTTGTCGTTCCTCGGAGGAGCCGCCTTCGCGCCGAGCGCCACCGCCGGCCTTCTCCCCGTGCCGCCGGTCATCTCCATCGCCGTAGTATGCATCGAGCTGCCAGTGCACGGACCGTGGATCAAGAGAGCGCAATGCGAGCAAGGGGGCAGAAGCAGAGAGGCCTCTAGCTAGAGGAGGCGCGAGCAGGCTTGAATGGCATTAATGGCTAGGTCCCTCGGCGTTTGCTAGTTGATCTAATCCTAGCGCGGTGCCTGGAGAGAGCAGGGCCGCCAGACCTTGGAGGTGTCAGCGTGGATGGGGCTCGATCGAGCTGGGAAAGCGTGCGCGGGGCTGCGGCGGGATGAAGACGTCGGTCGGTGCCGCCCTCCGGGTGACTTGTCGTCTCTTCTGCCTGTGCCTGCTTTGCTTCAGTTTTAGGTGTGATGATGCGAGCGAGAGGGCGTCCCCTCCTCTTCATTTCACCGTGCCGACTTGCGCTCCTCGGGACGTCCCGTCCCGGTGTGGGCGGCGCGTGGACCTGAGTCGCTGCTAGGTGTTCCTTTTTTTTACATATCTTTTTTTTTAACAGGTGTCGGTCCTCAAGGACCAAGAGCTTCTAACATATTTTTAAACAGAAAGCTCGAAAGCCTAGCTTTGAATTAACAAAGCCATTAACCGGTCAGGGATTACAACGGGACACCGTAACACAAGGCCCTCCGCACCACACAGCACCACACCACATACTACGACCGAAAGATACAAGGGAGCACTCTGAGAAGCTTACAACACTACGCTACAAACTTGGGTTTTACTTCCCTCGAAGACTGTTGCGATCCCCTATACTTGTGGGTTATCAAGACTATTTTCTGGCGCCGTTGCCGGGGAGGCATAGCTCTACTCATAAGTTCACCTGAGGAGTACACTCTACCTCTCTCT